>NC_066293.1:9286353-9591387 GCF_905404315.1 Leptidea sinapis | reverse complement strand
TGGCCATATTGTAGGAAGGGATAGGCCCGCGAGTTTGAGGGCTAACTTAAGTTTTCCATCTTGCAGGTCAGGTTTGATTAAGGTATGGTCGGTGCCGGACTGTGTACTGCTTCAGACCCTAAAGGGACACACTTGCAACGTCAGTGCTGCGGTGTTTCACCCCCGCGCGGCACTCCCCGGACACTTCAGTGATAGAGTGAGTTCCCTTTCTGTATATTTACTCTTTGGAACAGAGGTATCGATATGTTTTTTTTGTGACAATAAGGGTCGAGACGAGCAGGAATTTCAGCTGATGGTTATTGATACGCCCTGCCCATTACAATGCAGCGTGGCATGCGTAGCATGCGGCAGCATAGGATTCTTGAAAAAACCCAAAAATTCTGAGCGCGTTTATGTTAAGTCTACTTTGGCCAGTAATTTCACTAGCTACGGCGCCCTTCAGACCGAAATACAATAATGCTTACGCAGTACTGCTTCACGGCAGAAATAGGCGCCGTTGTGGTACCCATAATCTAACCGGGATCCTGTGCAAAGGAGCCTCCCACTGGTAAATCTTTAATTAGTGTATTCTGGTCTGCGACCGTACTTTTTAAGTAAAATAAAAAAAAAAAAAAATTACAAATACACACAATATAGTTAATGTTTAAATGGATTTTCAGATGGAAAAGATGAAATCGAAAGAAGCAGACGAAATTGAAAAAATGGATTGCATAGAAGACGGTGACAAAAGTTGTGCCATGGCATCCTGTTCCTATGATGGGACTGTGTATCTGTGGAATTTCGTGAGGTAAGCTCATCTACCAGATCGTGATAAAAAATCTCCTTTGACATCACCCACTCACTCGGAAACAATAATGTGAACGAAATATATGAATAACGAATACGTATATACGTAATAATGTGTTCGTGCGAACGAAAGGGCTTACTTAAGGGTAGGAAGGACGAAACGAGTTGCTACTATAAGATGTTAAAAGGCTTCATTTACACATTACATTGTTATAATAAAACGACTTAATCAAAGCGAGCTTATAAAGGCTATATTTCACCAAGACACCACGGTGGCGCAACCAGTATACCAAGAAAATGTAAACAGCTCTATAGAGAGTTTCTCACCTGGCGTCCACCAAATTGGCTGTGCGACCAGCTCGGACGCGTCATAACTCTGCTGTCTGTATGGTGTCCAGTCTGGTAGCTTAATTGCCGCCGAATTCCACATTCACATGACACGCCACAAGTTAGGATATCATCCCCACCATCTGGATGTGTGGCGCTCCTCCACAGTGCGGTTCTCAAGGAACTTTTTTCCAGGTACTAAAAAACTGTGGAACGGGCTTCCTTGTGCGGTGTTTCCGGGACGATGCGATATGGGTACCTTGAAAAAAAAGCGCGGAAACCTTCCTGAAAGGCCGGCAACGCTCCTGTGATTCCTTTGGTGTACTAAGAGATTGTGGGCGGCGATGATCTCTTAACACTACGTGACCCGTAGGTTCGTTTGTACTCCTTTTCCATAAAAAAAAATTAGCTGTGGTATTGTTCAGTGAGGAGCCGCTAGCAACCTTGGAGGGTCACTCGCCGTCGCGTGTCGCCAGGGTTGCCTTCCATCCATCAGGTCGATTCCTGGGCGCAACCGTCTATGACAACTCCTGGAGGCTCTGGGACTTGGAGACTGGTGAGTCTTTTCATGATGGCTTGCATACTTTTAATATAATTCCACAATTACAAGGCTCGGCGCTCTCACCTTTGTTATATGCCGCATACTTGTATGATGTAGGAAAATGCTTTCAATACGCAAAATCCAACTGAATAATCCAATAATCCAACTGACTGCCTTAAACTCCAAACTGACCTAAATAATTTGAACAATTACTATAAGACTAATAAAATAAAAATTAATGTAAGCAAATGCAAGTTTATTACTTTCACCAGAAAGAAAAGCACCATCAACTTCAATTATAATATAGATAGCACGATTATTCAGCAAATTAACCTAATCCATGACCTAGGAGTTTTAATGGATACTAAAATGATATTCAGTGAACACCTGTCAGAAAAAGTCACCAGGTCATACAAAAATTTGGGATTCATCCTGCGCGTCAGTAAACCATTCTCAGACATAAAATGTATTAAAATTCAATATTGTGCTTACGTAAGAAGTACTCTTGAATATTGCAGCAATATATAGAACCCACGATACATAACACATGGCCAACAATGTGAAAACATACAAGCAAAATTTTTAAAACATGTCAACTATCGCGCACGACACAATTAGGTGGACTACCCGGAATCTTGACACTTAAGGACAGGCGCAAGGTTCTGGATCTCTCTTTCCTTCATAACATAGTTCATGGTATGATCGACAGTACAGAGCTAACTGAACTATTCATACAATTACGAGTGCCGTGAGTTCGCACTAGACACACGTCTCTATTCCAAGTCCCGCTGAGTCACACTAATTATTATGAAAATTCGGTAATGTGTCGCACTCTATGCGACTATAATAAACAATTCAATAATACTGAACATTTTAATAACAGTAAAGGTTGCTTTAAAAGGAGCGTTAATAAAAATCTAAAGGAAGGTTAAATTTATAGTATATTTATAGTAATTCACACACACACACACACACACACACACACACACACGCGCGCACGCACGCACGCACGCACGCACTCTCGACAACCCCAATAAGGACAAATATCATGTCTTATTATAAATATTGTAAATCCGTTATTAGATGTAAGTTCTACAAAATAGTATTATTATAACCTAATTTAAGTTCTGTGGATTTTGTGATGTTTTAAATAAAATAAAATAAATGGATATATAATAAATTATATCATCAAATTTCGTCACTCGAACGGTTGGCTTAGTGGCAAGATCGCTCGAACAGAACGCGAGATGCCGCGGGTTCGAGTCCCCCATCGTTCATAAATTTTCTTTACAAATTTTATTGGATTTTAATAGATGATAGATAATTATTATTATTTTGTGATTCTTTTAACGTGTTCAGGTACGGAGGTGTTACATCAGGAGGGTCATGCCAAGCCTGTGTATAGCATCGCCTTCCAGGGAGATGGCTCGCTGGCAGCCACCGGGTATGACCACCTATCAGTTACGTTCATATTCACGAAGCATCCTTACACAAACAATGAATTCAATGTCTTAAGGTTGATGCATCCAATATTCGATAAAAAATCTGATTGACACTACATTTGCGCTCGTCACCTTAGGACATAAGATGTTAAGTCTCATTTGCCCAGTAATTTTACTAGCTACAGTGCCTTTAAGGCCGAAATACAATAATACTATATTATAGCTTCACGGCAGAAATTGGCGCCGTTGTGGTCGGTACCCATAATCTTGCCGGCATCCTGTACTAAGGAGCCTCCCACTCTAGTTAATTAACACATAAACACGTAAAGAGCACAACAGTGTTGATAGGCCCACAAAAGATGGACGGATGATCTGGTGAAAATCGCCGGAATACGTTGGGTGAGGGTGGCACAGGCCCGATCATTGTGGAGATCTTTGGGGGAGGCCAGTGGACGTCTTCCGGCTAAACGATTATTGATGATATGAAAACACTTGACATTGTAATGTTATGTTTAGGGGTATGGACGCTTTCGGTCGTGTGTGGGACTTAAGGACCGGCCGCTGTGTCATGATAATGTCCGGACACTCTGCTGAGATCCTCGCCCTGGACTGGGACCCCAGCGGACATCGCGTCGCCAGCGCTTCCGCAGACCATCAGGTACCACCTTAATACACATCCTGACTTATATTTTTTTATTTCATTTTACTTTATTAACAAACACTAACACCAACCTCCTCTCTCTCCCCCGAAGCAGTGGAAATCCATAATCTCACTTTTCCATGCACTATTGGTGTAAAGTGCGTAATAAGAACAATGTTATTTCATAGGCAGTCCGAAAACTGTAATATTAAATTAATTAAGAGTTATTTTTATCTTGAGCACCAAACACTAAACAGTAGGTGCTTATAATGATCAATTCCACTCCTTGTAATCGTAGTTAATATAGTTGGTACGAATTAATAACTTAATCACAACTATTGAAAAGTAAATTGTATGTTTACATAATATTAAATAAAGAAAACACCTTGAAACTATTAAAAATAAATTAAAAACTGAAGACAAAACAATAACAATAAAATATTAATTAAATAAAAGTAGTTAAAAAAAAACAAAAATTTGGTTGAAACATAAAATGTAATAAATACCTGCCTTATCGACGATAGATGAGAAAATTATATAAAAATGAAAATTGAATAATTGTATCAAATTAATATATCGTCATCGGTCCTCGATAAATCTACAATGTTTGAAAGAAAATTGGCCGTTTGTCAAAATTTTAGTGGGTCAAAATCGCGCCCAAATGAGTCGCGCACAACATACGATCGAACCAGTGGCATCGTGGTAAGAACGAATTTTTGAAGTGAAATCTTCTTTACCGTCCTTGCTATTTGAAAATCGATGAAACGAAATGGCAAGACAGAAAGAAAAGACAGACACATAGATTCATATAATTTAACGTGGGAGAAAATGAGAAGGGAAGCATTATACAATGTGTACCATAGTTGAAGAAGATATTGACTTATGTATGACGCGAGTATACATAAATATGGTAGCGGTGATAGTAATGTCTTTCATAGAGGTTGAAATCATGTGTCATCCTAGCAACATGTGCCAGGACTTCATATGCAGTTTAGAGGTTCGTGCACAATGCAGGTTTCACTTCTGACATGGGTACTTTGTACGCACGCATTTTCTTTTGTTTTTAAATCTCGGCAATATCCTTCAGTCCCGACTATCTGACCTGCAAAGAAATACCAAGTAGAACCTCTAAAAACTGTCTATTGTTATTCAGGTGAAGATTTGGGATCTTCGTCGGCGGACTTCCCTGTACACCATACCGAGTCATACGCACCTAGTTAGTGGTAAGTGTCTATATACAGGGTGTAATCGTTAATTGTGGCCAGGCGATTACTCCGTAACTATTACAGATATCGAAATTACTTTAACTAATCAGTAAAATGATATTAATAACTTTTATCTACACCCATGCTTTAAATCCTCTATTAAAGATTCTAAAGCAGATGTCCTAATAACTATAACATCATTCAAACGAGTGTTGTAATGAAATTCAGTACAACATGACAACACTCGTTTGGATGATGTAATGGTTACTAGGACTGGCTTTTTTAATGTTAGCAGTAAGCTAACTGTTTCAGAATATTCAGTCTTGTATGCAACTGTTAATAATTAGGTATTAAAACACTCATGTGATACTATTATCACATTATTACCCACACTCGTGTTTTAATACCCCTTATAACACAGCAGTTGCATAAATAACTATTTAAAAATCAAACGAGAAGTATCCAAAGTTTTGATATTAAATACTCCCATACATTTAGTATGAGATTAGTTGAATCATTGTATCACACAAAAAGGACGGTACTTCGAAAACAAAATTTTGTACTTACTAAGAAATAAATATTGTTAAACTAAAAGATAATCGGTCGGTGAGCGAGCTCGACTCAAACATTTCCGTTTTTCTTTTTAAAAAAAATTCAGACATTACAATTCCAACCCAACACATATCTTTTTTACCAGTGGGAGGCTTGTTTCCACAGAATGCCGGCTAGATTATGGGTACCACAACGGCGCCTTTTTCTGCCGTGAAGGCAATGTATAAGCATTGCTGTGTTTCGGTCTGTAGGCCGCCGTAGCTAGTGAAATTACTGGACGAATGAGACTTAACATCTTATGTCTCAAGGTGACGAGCGCAATTGTTGTGCCGCTCAGAGTTTTTGGGTTTTTCAAGAATCCTAAGTGGCACTGAATTGTAATGAGGAGGGCGTATTAATTACCCTGTCCTTGTCTCTTATTTTAAAAATTCGTATTTCAGACGTGCGCTACCAACAGAGTCGAGGCAATTTCCTACTGACTGCTTCTTACGACAAGTCTGCCAAGCTTTGGTCAAATCCAGCCTGGCATCCGTTGAGGACTCTTTCGGGACATGACAATAAGGTAACTAAATTAATTTAATTAACTAAAGCCCATAATGGGCCATTCATAAATGACTACACGGCCACATTATCTTTGGATTAAGGGGAGCGGAGGGGGCCCCCTTTCATCCCCTCGCGCTCGATCTGTTGCGTCAGTACGGTTTGCAGTATCATCACTATTAGGTACATTTCGTGATATTTTCGTGCTATCGCTGCTTTGTTTTTGAAGTTTTCATTGATACATGTTGACTTTTGTTGTTAATAGTTCTGCAGTTTTTGTTGTTCTGTGTCGCTATAATAGTTCTGTCAAATACATAAATACTTTTTGTACCTCTAACCTAGATTCTTTAATTGACAACACAACACCTTTACATCAATATATACTAGTGACAAAATAAATCGTAGTTTATTTATTATTAATAATATCCTAAAGATGCTTGTTTTGCACACCGTAACAAAGCAACGATGTGACGTCATCGACGCTAGGTCCAGAGATAAAAGAACCGGGTAGTACCTATGTCATACTTTATGATGCTAGGTAGGGGTTATGGAAATGTGATATTGTGTGAACAGAGGGCCTACCATCAACTTTTAATAAGCGATGCGAATCCAATGCAGTTTAGTTTAGGTACCTAAACTGAATCACTGAAGTTCCTTTTACTGAATGGCGTTTGGATCGCCTGTGAAGAATGAACGAAATAAAATTGCGTTTCGAAACCTAAAATGATATGATTTTAGCGGTTTTTTTTGCGTAGAAAATACTAAAAATACACTTTAAAATTGCGCAATTGCGTCAAATTATAAGCCATTATGCCCTTTTTTATACATATTAAATAATAGTGATATCGTTTTGAATGGGGCTTCATCACCAAATGCAGAAATCATCCGGTCAACACACTGTTTTTGTGGCAAACCACTTCGAAAGTCATAATAAATCATCGCTCTAGAATTTTCTCGAGTCAATTCCATTTTCTCAACGACTAAACAAGTTTGAAAAGACCGTGTGACTAGACCGAGAATCTTTTTAAAATAAATAAATGGTATTCGATTTTGAAAACCAAGGAGTTTTCAATTAAAAAGATTTTAATATGACAGGAACAGTAGAAATATTCCATTCCCGATACTTCTAGTGCAGCCCTCGAACATGTTAAAATCAAAAATACTCGAGCTGCCTTACAAATAAACTTGGTATAAAGTTATTCCTGATAATAAACCACGAATATGCAAAACTTTTCTTTCCGGCCTGAAGCTCATTATTATCTAGAGACAATATCTCTACAGTTAAAAGCAATTTTTTTTTCTTTTTTACAGGTTATGAGCGCAGATATATCTATGGATAACAAATACATCGCAACATGCTCCTACGATAGAACATTCAAGTTATGGGCTCCGGACTTAGCATAGAGAATAAACTAATAAATTTATCTGTGTTTTATTTTACAAAAAAAATTAAAATAGTGACAATTCAAAAGTGCTTAGTTTGAGTCCAATTGATAAAAATTTATTTGACATTGACTTGTCACGCATACTAATGTAATAAACCTGGCCGTTTTCATGGGTTGCCTAGCTAGACTCCATGTAGACGTAAAGTATAAATTATCTAAGTAAATAAACATCCATGACTCGGAAACAAACATCTATAATATTCATCATATAAATAACTTTTTGCACCTTTACTTATTACCAGTGAGAGGCTCCTTTGCCGGCTAGATTATGGGTACCACAACGGTGCCTATTTCTGCCGTGAAGCAGTTATGTGTAAACATGTGTACTGTGTTTCAGTCTGAAGGGCGCCGTAGCTAGTGAAATTGGTATTGTTGGGAATAGGTGACGAGCGCAACAATTGCGCTCGTTCAGCTCCGAATGTTCCGCTCAGAATTTTTGGGCTTTGCAAGAATCCTGAGCGGCACTGCATTGTAATGGGCAGGGCGTATAAATTACCATCATCTAAACGTCCTCCTCGTCTCGTCCCGTATTTTCATAAAAAAAACCCTACCGGGATTTGAACTCGAATTCGATTCCAAGTTATCAAACATTATCTCGCATAAGACAAAAGGACAGTTATCATACAAAAATGGCGCTTATGCAACATTATTGAGATGACCGTATTCGCCATTATATTACTATATTTTACCTTATTTAAATTAATATCATTGTATATTTTAGATTAATAAACTGACATTTTTATGTTCGAGCTCTATATAAAAAATAAACATTGTAACACGGAAAATCTTGTTCTTTTGTATCTAGTATGCTTACCTACAGCACATGAGTAATTTAAACGGTACAGAGACATAGCTAGATATAACCACGCGAAATGGTTGCATGCGTGAGTGTCCACTGGCCGCTTGTTGCGCACGTACAGTTGACAATATCAGGGTTAGTGCTAGTTACGACACACGTGTTGTTTTATTAATAGCAAGCTTGAATATTTTAACAATAAAGTGATATTATATTATTAATATGGTTATTCACTGTACAGTATGCATGAATAATACGAGAAAAAGTACAAATGTAGTTATCATATTTTAACTCATTGCCACACTTTTATATCAATATTCTATCTACAGATAGAGATAAATTACTACCTTCTACTGTCAGTAATTAGCTGTCAATAATCTGAAGCTGTCCCAATATACCCGATAAGCCATTATTATCGCCTTATATTGGAACGCGTGAATTGCAAGTTCCATACAAACTTCTATCGCTGGTAAGCTATACGTCGCCCCATTGACAGACAGCGTGTACGGATAAAGTGAGTTACCATCGATAAGTTTTTTGGGACAGAAAAGTCAACGATAGTTGATTTTTATCTCAATTAAGAGATAGACTGAATATTGGGAACGGCCGTAAGTAACGTTTATAACTCTTCTCGGTATCCGATTGAGCTAAAATTTTGTACACCTGCATTACTTCGGTGGCAATGCAATATATTGATATTATACATAATCTGAAGCTGCCTCCAGGATTATCTCATCAATAGGGAACTCTTCAACGTTTAGTAACACGGTCACGAAATTTTGTGTGTGAGTTTAGTTTTGATATCTAATCACGTTTTTACTACGAACTGCTGCCGGAATTATGATGGTCACCTTACGAGGGAACTCCTTTAATTAGTTAGTAGCAAGGACGCTTAACATTGTATGTAAATTAATTTCTTAAAAATCATTAATAATTACATTAGTTAAATCAATTCGGTACGTATTTCGCCTCTACACGGGGCATCTTCAGGAGCTGTTGAATCGCTAAAGGCTGGAACGAGATTTCTATTAGTTTTATGAATTTCTTTTGCCAATCATGATCTTCATCACGAACTGCAGCTGCAGATAGGACTGTCACCTCACGAGGGAACATGAAATTTTACATATTTGTTTTAGCTTAAGTGAGAAAGCATTTTTAATGAAGAGTTATAATATATAAATATTTAACTTTCAAATACCTAAACTAGATGGTAAGATATAACTTATTAATTAACTTTAAATTAACTTATTATTAATATGTTTATAATGTTAACAATGCGGACACCTTTAACTGTATCTTTTATATGAATCTTGTATCTGGGGTTATTTCATATCGATGAATTTCTCTCAACTTTTTGTAACAATAATTATTCACAACAATTTTGCGCGCTCTTAATAAGCTTTGTCCCTGTACCGCTTATTTACTCAAATCCTTCCAGGCGTGACGCTACAGCTGTTGTTGCATTCCCCACGCGTATAAAATTAGCCAATGAACGATGGCCTCTACTCGATACGTCATCGGAGAAAACACGAGTCGCGACACGCCATTCGTGTTAACACTCAATACCACGCATCAGTTTGTATAACATAATATACATCATTAACACATTATACCGCTTAATCATTATCTTTAACATGTCGCTCGAGCTAATCAAAGCAGTTAAAGGCTATCCAATTTTATACGACATAAGTTTAATTCAGTATAGAGATTTAGACCAAAAAAACAGTGTTTGGGAAGAGATTGCACAACAACTTAATGAATCAGGTAAGTAAAGTACTTACTTAATAATGAGTATTGTCTTAGGTGCATTATAATATGTATATTTACTAATAAAATCCAATAATGTGTGTATAATGCAATATATATAAGTATAATATACTTATATGGTACGTACTTTTAAATAAACACAGTTCACTATTGTATAAATCAATACTTAGATACTGATTGATATTAAAACTTGTTTTTGTTTTGTATTTAGAGCATTGGTAACAAGACTATCAGCTCAAACCAGAATACCTACAATAAAAGAAGAATATTTAAATAATTTTTCATTATACTAATATATTTCATAACATAACATATTTCATTGTACTCGATTACAAGAAAAACACCGTAAATTTATTATGGGCAAAATCTTTTTTTGTAGGTTTGACCTCCATTTTATCACCTATAAATAAAACTTGTTTCAACATTTTAATAAATTATTATAATTATTTTAGAGTAAACAATACACTTCATAAAATAATGGTTGTCAGCTATCACTGTCAATTGTCAAAATATGTCATCAAATATTGACAGGCGAGGCAAATAATCAACGCCGGCAATAGTGATAAAACTGTAATAGTTTATATTGTCTTTGGATACACAAATGTGATTGGATAATATATTCATCGAGTTTTCTCATTAGTTTTATAATCAATGCCTCATCTGGGATGGTTTCTGTATTACATAACAAACAATTGTTATCTTCAAAGAGCGCAGAACATAATATAATTATAATATCATATCCACTCGCAGACATAGTAGGTACCTACTGGTGCCGACCTTCACTCTGTAATATGGTGATTTATGAATATCACTACCTATAATATTCATTATAGCTATTATATTTTTTTACATATATCATCCTTTATTTCCTCTAGCAATGTGTTACAATAATGTTTTAAGTACATTAATGGCTGATCTTGACGAGATCAGATAATGGAGGGGTCTTAAATTGGTGGTGCTTTCCTCCCCACTAGCATTTATTTACAGTCCTCACTCAAAGTTAAAATTTCTTTGCCTTCTCTCCTTAGCTTGCGAATGGTATACATAAAAATATGCATTTTGGAATGGTTAGGGAATAATTTCGCACGAATTGCTCTATTTATCAGTATAAAAGTATGTACTAGCTTTTATGTAATTAAATACAATATTCATTTATTGCGCTATCGTACACAAAAATTACAATTTATATTACATAAAAAATTTAACATTTCAGAACTACATATTACAATTATTATTTTACATTAAAACATTTATTCAAATGTTGTGAGCCTTCTCAAGATTAGACTTCAATCAATTCGACACGTGTTTCACCTCTACATGAGGCATCCTCAGGAGATGTTGACTTGCCAAAGTCTGGCACGAGAGTCAATTTCTTGGCACGAAACATTGACCTAATGAATAAATTGTAAAAATATTTCACGGTTGAGATTTCATCGACCTCGCGGTGTTTCAGCTTAGCAATCACAATAATGCAACCACTAGTTAAATGACCCTATGATCATTAAGTTGAAATAGCCGAACTATAATTAGAAGTATAAATCTTTCATCCATAATTTCAACGACTGTCTTACGAATTTTCAATCAGGCCACGTGTCCTGACGGGAGCTAAACATTTTATACCCATCCCAAGAAAAATGCTCAACGCCGCTAAAGAAGTTTTCACTTCAAAAATCTTAAAATATTTTATATTCATTTCAATGATACTTGATACGTCTGATGTAACGATATCAAACGAAGCCGCGGGTAAAAGCTAGTCATTTGAAATTTAATTCACGGTACGAAAAATTACGCTGCAACTTTCGTTTCAGTTGAGGTGTTGCGGTCTAAATGGGGAAAGTTACGGAACTGTTACACCAATGCACTAAGGAGACGTGTAACTAAACCCATGGACGCTCCATGGCGGTTCGAAAAAGAAATGAGTTTTTTACTGCCGCACGTCAAACTTAGATTTAAAGAAGCACAAAATGAAACAACAACTAAAGTTAGCGTAGTGAAGGACGAATCTTCATACATCATTAGTGACTCTGATGTAAAAATTGAGAGAACCTCGTCTGCAGCGTCCAGTATATCAGGAGGTTCGACTTGTTCGAGAACACACTTGTCAGATAAACAAAACAAAAATGACGATCTACTAACAGACATATGTAAAGTAAGAACCAGTTCAAATGCAATGGAATACAAAAGGGCTAGAGAAATGGATGAAAACGATCTTTTCTTTTTGTCAATGAGCAAACGTATCAAACAACTTTCATATTCTGATCAAGCAGATATAAAATTTCAATTACACAGACTCATTTATGATGCCGATAAAAAAATGCTTGCTAGCTATGATAATAATTAATAACAAATGTAAAATTACTTTACAATTGAGAGTTTATATTTTAAATAACTTAATTCTTATGCAAATAAATTACATAATTACATGTTTTAATTAAATATCGTTGTTTTATTTAAACCAATTACGCTTCTATGCTCAAACAGTATGTGGTTAGTAATCCGACAACAATGATGTGACATTCACGGTGACACTTCTAAGGCTTAGAAGTATCACCGTGTGTGTACCTTAGAATCTAAGCATTATCTTCGTTCAAATATGTAGTATGTTAGAGGTGGCTTAAAAACTGCAAGAGAAATATAGGAATACTAATGAACGCGTGGCTTCATATTATTATGTGTTTAGAATGGCTGTCACTCGACCACGACAACATGTAGGCGCGCAAAAATGCTTTCGTGATATTAAGACAAAAAAATTCATAGTAACAGTAAGGTTTCACAGGGAGTGTTTTATCCAATGACGTTCTATGATTATCATTCTTCCTAATCTTCATTCATAATTCATCGTTCCTAATCCCGATCCTGGTATAAATATTGTTGCAGCAAAGGTAATGAACATCTCCTTGGTCTCAATATATGTGCCTCATCTCCAGTCAACTATGATTGCAGATATTCTCCTTTTGTTATCTTCTATTCCCCCTCCTATTATTATAATGGGAGACTTTAATGCTAAAAAAGTGGCGGCCAAGGCTGCCCATTTATTTAGAAAAAAGAAGGTTGGATAAATTTTTGCCAGAATTTAAAACCTAGCACTCCATCCCCAAATGTCTGGAAACAAATTAAAAAATTTGGAGGCTCATTTTGTGATCAAATGTATTATTTGAATGAAGATTCTTCTGTATGGCTTGATTCCTTTTCAGATAGGATGTCCCCCCCTTCAGTCCAAAATCGACTATTTTCCACCCCCCCCCCCCCATCCCTCTTGCCTCAACTCACAGTTTAGAGTCTCCCTTCTCATTCTCTGAACTTCTTCTTGCTCTGGATGGCCTAGTTGACTCTGCCCCTGGGGCAGATGGAATTCCCTATTCTTTCATTAAAAATTCATCAACTTCATCCAAGGAATATTATCTTGGCCTAATCAATAACCTTTTTGATTTTGGCTCCATCCCTCCACCTTGGAAAAAACAGGTAATCATTCCATTACTTACACCAGGTCAGAATCCATCTGAAGCCACCAGCTATAGGCCAATTGCCCTCTCTTCTGCTCTTGCAAAAGTTTCTGAAATCATGATTAAACACAGACTTGAGTGGTTTGTTGAAAACAATAATCTCCTTTCCAACTCCCAGTATGGTCTCAGAAAGGGCAAGAGTTCCCTAGATAGCCTAGGTATCCTTACAACTGACATTAGAATAGCACTCCTCAGAAAAAAACATCTTGTGGGAGTTTTCCTTGACATAGAATCGGCATATGATAGTTATATCTGCATTGATACGTTTCACTTCCTCTACTCAGGAGTAAACTCAACCAGCTGAGTATCCCCGTGATGTTAGATCGTTTCATATGTAACATGTTAATGGAGAGAACCATCACTATTAAAGGTCAATGCTCTTACCTCCCTCCTAAGTCAGTTTGGAAAGGTATACCTCAAGGCTCAGTCCTTAGTCCCCTTCTATATAATCTGTATACCCACAACCTCAATAGTACCGTAACACCTTTCTGTCAGATATTGCAATATGCAGATGACATTGTCCTGTATTCTTCTGTCAAGTCTATACAAGATTCATCTAATCTTGCTGAATATTTAATGCAGCATGGACTATCTCTATCAACATCTAAAAGCAAAGTAGTTTTATTCACAAATAAAAGAATTCTTCCTCCTATTAAAATTAAAATCTATAATGTTGAACTACCAGTTGTTCATAATGTTAAGTTTCTAGGTATTTGGTTAGGTCACAAATTATCAGGTATTGTCTGGTGTCTGGTGGGGAGCTCCCCCTTAACTCAAAAACTATTATACAATACCATAATTTGCACACATTTAGATTATGGCACAATTTTTTTATCCCCGGAAACAAAGCAGGTCTGAATAAATTCGACAGAATTCAGGCTAAATGTTTACGCATAGTATTGGGAGCTATGAAATCCAGTCCTATTAATACAATGCAAGTAGATTGTGTGGATCTTCCCTTCCCACTACGTAGACAATTCCTTGCCAATAAATTTTTCTTTAAACTAGCTGGCTGCTGAGCTCATCCCTTACTCCAAAAATTAGAACAGTTAGCTTTATACAATGATGATAATATTGTACCTGAAGACAAAAGACCTTGTGTTATAAATAGTTACCTTTTATTTTCTCAGCTCTCTAACCCTCTCTTTCAATATTCTATTGCCTTTATTTTCAATACCTTTCAATGCTCTTACTTTCCAACCCACAGTAATTTTAGACTTATTATTGATAAGTTTTCTATAGAAGCAAATAAAACTTTTTCTCGTATAATGGACTCAGATTTTCGACATTGGTATAAAATCTACATGAATGCTTCAAAAACAGACATGAGTCCGGTTGGTGCTGCAGTATGGATTCCCTCAACAAGAATTATACTGAGTTATAGCTGCCCACCTACCACTTCTGTGTTTACAGGGGAATCAATCGCCATACTCGAAGCTATTCTAATTCTAGTGCTAGTCTCACAACATGAACAATTCTATTATCCTTTCAGACTCTAAAAATCTGTTTAAGTCCAAAAGTCAGTTTCCCATTATTCTCAAAATAAGAGAAACTTTGAAAGAGTGCTATGAACTCAAAATTAACATAGTTTTAACTTGGATTCCAGGTCACATGGGCATCTCTGGTAATGAAAATGCAGATGCCTGTGCTAGATCAACTGCTCATTCAGGTTCCTTTCAGTATTCTGAAATATTCACTCATGACTTGTGCTCTACTCTGAAACCCAAGATGTATGAGAGTTGGTCAAACATTTGGCAAGTTTCTTAAACTGCAAAAGGAAAATTTTATGGAGAACTCCAACCAGAAATTCCTCAAAAGCCTTGGTTCTCAAAATGTAGGATACATAGTAAAACAATAATCTCGACTATATGCCGCTTACGTTTAAACCACGCCTGCACTCCAGTTTTTCTAGCTAAACTTAGAATAAGAGATTTTAGAGTGTGAGCGTTTGGCGATTAAATAAAACAACTGCTTGACTGTGCGGAATATGTGGAAGATATATGATTTATTAAAAAGTTACATGATATATATACAAAATCCTTAAAACTAGTTACCCAATTACAATCGTTACTTAAAAAAATATTTACAAGTTCAGAAAATACAAACCAATACTAAAGCTTACAGTTTAACCAATAGTAAAACGTTTCATTCAATAAGATTTGCGAATAATATTATATGTTTTATGTCGCTCTAAAACTAATGCTATCGCAGTTTGTGTAAACTCGCGTCGAAGCTCGATCATACGATGTCAATGAGCATTCCGCACCTACGCTATTGCTCATTGATTAAAATTGCGTGGATAGCGATCGACCCCCCGACGCTTCACTAGTCAGTCGAGTCCGCTCGGCCTTGCTGTGCGGTTGTATAACGCGGAGCATATGACTGACCACGTGAGTATATCTGCGATCGTCGAGAGAAAGTACGATGCTTGAAACTTCACTGAGATGACTACTGGTGATCTGTATGATTCTATGAGTTGATGTACAACATTATGAAATGGTTCTTATCAGAGCTAATATTACATTATATAAAATAAAAAGTTCTTATCAGAGCTAATATTACGTTATATAAAATAAAATGTTCTTGTCAGAATCTTTCGGCATACGCTTATTACAGTTATTATGCACGATTACTATTTCTACGATCTATAATGCTACTTTACAAGTTAGATATTAGACATTTGTATTAATTGATATTATTGGCTATAGGTACAGCTACAAGATCATTCCCTATGTGATTGTGGCTTTGATGAGGGAAACATGGATCATTTGTTCTTCAGTTGTGCCTTAATGCAATCTTCTCTGTACAATTATATACCCGCTGAAGTCCAACCTCCATTAAATGTCTCCTCTCCCTAGTTTACACTCCTTTTGTAAATATTTTGTGTAAATATATTAAAATAAATAAGAGTAAGTTGTAAATATCATCAAGTACTTATATTAATTAATAATTTAAGTAATTCTATCTGTGTATGTCCTTTATAGTGTAATAGCATGTATATTATTTGTTTCAGATATTATAAGATAAAAATAAAACTTTATATAATCTTAACACCGATCATTACCGTAAACCGTTAAACTTGAAGACACCTATTACATACTCATAGCTTGGTAGTCTACTTTAACGTGATATTGACAAATCTGTGGTATGTCTTACACAGAAGCCACAATAGGAAGAATTTTTGTTCAGTCTAGTCTTAGCCGGTGGTCAAGCGCTCAATGCGTACCGTAACGTAATTTCATGTGTGAGCTCATTAGTAGCAGACATAGTTAATACACTTATATAAATATATGTGTTTATTAGGCATTTGTCGAAACTAATCCTTTGTAGATAGCAATGAGGTTGGCTGTTATTAAAATCCTTTTTTACATCCATTTCGTTCTAATCGATCTTTTCCAAACGAATCAACCGTACTAAAAACTTTTTAATAGTTTCACGGCATTGGTTATAAAAATATATAGTATGATTATGAAAAAAAATCATCGTTTTATGCAAGTTAAAAGCCTTTAATTTCATATTCGCGCACCATCTATAACTTTAATTCGCACCTAATTAATTATATTTTTTATTAGTTTATGTTCGTTGAAAAAGTACTGTATGCCATTGCACGTACGTGCCAATCGGTTTAGCCTCATGACAAAGACTTTTCTACGTCGTGGTCTTCTCTCGCCGCGCCCACATGGGCGCGGTGGGGGAATGGGGAATTTTCGTCCCCTGCAGCAGGGATCACTCGCCGCCCGTTGAAATGGGCGGGTCATTGGGGTGGGAGTCGTTGCTCTCTGCGGTCGTCTTCTTTAATTTATGGTATATTTGTTGGGGTAGCGGATGCCCCCCTTTGTGGTCATCTTTTTGGAGCTGAGGGAGCGCCTGTTCCCTCAGCTCAGGTCCGGTGTCCGTATCTTCCTCACATATTCTGGCTCAAAGCCGAGCCCGCGTAACTCCTCTTAAATTTCATTGGGCTCAGTTGTCGCACGTAGCTCTCGTATTGCGAACGTCGCGATTTTCTCCGCCGGCAGCGAATAGCTGAACCAAGAGATCCTATTACTTTTCTCCAGTTCGCTTAGGTATCTCTGGATGGTTCTGTGTTCATTTTCATCTGCCGGGGTGAATCTGTACCCTTCCCCAAAGGGGCGGGCGTTAGGAGCCCTAGCCAACTTTTCTTTGAGTGCACGGAAGTGGTGCACCCAGTTTGGGAGGGTCTCACAAATGAGTGGCGGGAATTTTTTTGCCGGCTGAGGCGCTTTTCTGGATGACGCGGCGGTGGTCAATGTGGTGGTATCTGTTGACCCGGCTGTCGACGGTTGCTAAAGGCTCACCACACTTGAAGACGCCGGCGGTGTGGTGACGACGGTAGCGTTTGTCACCGGGACAGCAGGCGCAAGCGTAGCCGTAGCTTCTACGTCAATGCTACGTTGGCTGCGGAATGTGCGGGGGTCTCTCTGTGCCCTTGGTGTTGCGGCGTACCCCTGCTGGCTCTCGGATAGAAGCGCAATCGGAGGAGGTATTACACAATGCCTCTTACTCGATTCTACTACCTCCGGGCTCGGTGAGGGGCGTGGCCGGCGTGACGCTCTGGTCGCGGGCTCAGGCGCAATAGGCATACTTGGGCCTTGCAAATGGAGTATTTTCGTGCATTCCTGAATGGTCAGCGGTTGGGCAATAATCTGCTGGTATTCGAAGAACTCGAGTACAGGCCCAGACAGCTTTAGGTATTCGTACAGAGGTCGTCAGATTTCCAGAGGTGAGTAGGGAAGCTAATAACACCATACTGTTGTGCGCTGATGTATGCGGGGACTCCTCCTCTGGGCGCTCGCAGGTGGCTGGACTGTTGTCGACCGAGGGCAAGCCAACTTCAGTGGTTGTAGTGGCATGTGCAGCGACCGGCGTTTTCGGTCGCGAGTATGATTTCGAGCGAGATCGCTCGGCTCGCGTCTTGGATGAAGCGCGGCTCCTTACGATCGCGCACGGTACGTGGATATATGGCGTGGCATCAATGGGCGCGTGGAACGCGGTCGCAGTCGCGGCGCTGGGCGCTTGCGGAGCGCGGGTGGCGGGTGTTGTTGTTTTGCCCTCAGATGGACCTTTGAATTCGTGCTCCATGTTGGCAAGTTATGCGTGCAACATGAAGCTGGGGAAATCTCACCGACACTGTTTCACGCCTCTCGCAACTTCCCCCCAAACCACATTTCACCGGAGGATCCCGCTGATGGGATCCGGTTACTCCGTGAAGTGAGAGTAGTCGCAGACAGGCAGGTTTCTAACGTATGTGGCGGCCCCCAAGATAATTAATGATACAACAAAAGTCAGAGACTACCCGTAAATCTTATAGCACTCTTTACATATAAAGAATGCTATAAGATTTTTTTTGTTTTTATTGATAATCTATTTAGCTAATATCAGTTTTGTTTAGTAGCAGTTTAGTAGTAGCAGTAGCAGTTTTGTTTAGTAGTAGAGAGCACATAAATAGACTAGGAAGTTAAGAACACGACTATAAACGGTGAGTCAGAATCAACCGACAACAATCAACAACAACAAACAATAAAAATAACAACACCAATCGAACAATCAACAATACGCAAACAACCTACCTAACCTACTGTTTTTTGAACCAGACTTTTCTACATTTCCTTTTATAACCCCCGAGGTGGGCTCATCCAATTTAGCCCCCCAAAAAAAAAATTTTTCTATTTTTGAATTTTCAATATCGCATATCGTTAGTTCGTAGTTTGTTATTAATTATTCGCTATAAATAATTGTTTGTTCTTTGTTGTTTATTTAAAAACAATTAATTAAAAATAGGGGGAAACGCCTACTATTTGGTTCTGGCACTCGCCGGCCGCTTCCGCGGCACGCTACGCTCGGCTCGTGCGTTGTTTTAACTGTTCTAACATAACCTAACCTAACCAATTTAAATGAATTGCAAATTAAAAAAAAAAAACGAGAACAAACAAATGTTTATAGAGAACAATCAAGAACAAATGGCGAACTAACGATGTAATAAAAAAAAATTAAAAATCTGGGGGGCTAACTTTCTTGAGCTCCCGAGGTGCCAATCAGACGTCTGACGTCTGCTATCAAAACTACCGTTGAGTGCCAACGAGGCGTCGCTTATCGATTAAATATACACAGAGTAAGACAAGCTACACGATATACCATAAGAAATGTAATTTAACAGACTATTAAAGTAAGAATATTTAATTTTAAAACTTTTATCGATCTATTATTATTATCTGTGTAAAATACGACAAGCCGTCAAAATGCGGTCATCCGTAAAAATTATCTGTAGCAGTCGATTTAAAAATTCTTTTTTGTATTATCTATGATGTTTTAGTAACTATTTTATGACTAATTAGTAACTTTGAAGTATGTTTTAGTTATAAAAAATTACTACATTCAAGTAATAATCGAAATGTAATCTGTAGGTAAATCTAAAAAAATCACAAAAAATGCATGACAGCCCTACTTTAACCGAAATTTGTTTAAATTACCCAGTATCTATTGTTTATGTAATCTAACAAAGCACTAGCTTGTTTAATAATAAAAGCATTGACGTGCGTTTATATAAACAAGCCGAAACACTTCAAAAGCAATAAATTTTATTGTGTAACCCGAGCCCGTTGACTTGGCGTCGGTAACGCGCGGCAGCATAAGACTGGCCATCAACTCACGCGTTTTGTGGCGCATTAGCCACCCGACCAGATAAAATATATTGAATACTACCTGAAATGACATAGTATGGACAAGATGTATGATTTCGATTTTTGTTTATTTTATATTATCTATGGTATCTGCCTGTCGAGATGGACGAACAGAACCAAAAAAAAAAAATATCTATGGTATCGAACTAGGAGTTTAGTCATGTCAAAATGTCATTGACATTGTACTAATCACAAAATTTGTTCAGCTTCAGCTGCGAGTGGGGCAGAGTGGGTTGAACTTAGCGGTTTATTTCTGTTTGGAGTGGGGGCTATCCGCTATCAGTGTTGAATGTGGAATCCCATCACTCATCAGTTATAGCATAAAGCACCACATTTAAATAATGATTTAAAATGAACACATAGCAGTCGGTTGCCGTTAATAGCCGCGAGCTATCGATCAAATTTAACAGTACGTTAAGTTTTAATGAACAATTTATATACCTTTTATTATACATATTTTAAGTATTCGTGAGTGCATACGTTTAAAATGGTTATTGAGAAAATTTGCTGCTTGGGTGCTGGATATGTAGGGGGTCCTACATGCAGTGTTATAGCTCTCAAATGCCCTAACATAAAAGTTACTGTGTGTGACAAAAGCATCGAACGGATAAACCAGTGGAATTCTGAGAAATTGCCAATTTATGAGCCAGGCCTAGATGACGTTGTGAGACAATGTCGAGGAAGAAATCTATTTTTTTCTACAGATATAGCTAGAAGTATTCAAGAAGCTGATTTAATTTTTATTTCAGTAAATACGCCAACTAAGACTATAGGCAATGGAAAAGGCCGTGCAGCCGATCTTAAGTACATTGAAGGTGCTGCAAGAATGATTGCAGACTTGGCCACCAGTAATAAAATTGTAGTTGAAAAGAGTACTGTGCCTGTTAAGGCTGCGGAGATAATAATGAAAATACTGAGGGCAAACACGAAACCTGGTGTTGAGTATCAAATACTCTCTAACCCTGAGTTTTTAGCTGAGGGAACAGCAATTGTTGATCTTGTTGAGGCAGAGAGAGTATTGATAGGCGGGGAAGATACTCCTGAAGGTCAGAAGGCTATTCAAGAGCTGTGCTGGGTTTATGAACACTGGATACCAGCTAAAAACATCTTAACAACTAATACTTGGAGCTCCGAGCTCTCCAAGTTGGCTGCTAATGCATTTCTAGCTCAAAGAATATCCAGTATTAACTCTTTATCAGCAGTGTGTGAGGCCACCGGTGCAGATGTCTCTGAAGTAGCCAGAGCTGTAGGCAGAGACTCACGTATAGGCCCTAAATTCCTAGAAGCCTCCATTGGTTTTGGAGGCAGTTGTTTTCAAAAAGATATTCTTAACTTAATATATCTAAGTGAGTGTCTGAACCTTCCGGAAGTAGCAGCTTATTGGCAGCAAGTGGTAAACTTAAATGATTATCAGAAAACAAGATTCACTAGAAAGGTGATTGAGTCATTATTTAACACTGTTTCGGACAAAAATATAGCCATATTAGGTTTCTCTTTTAAGAAAAACACAGGGGATACCCGAGAATCTCCAGCAATTTACGTTTGTAAAACATTGTTAGACGAAGGTGCGAAGTTACACATATACGACCCAAAGGTTGAAGTTGATCAGATTTATTATGAACTTATGCATCCCCAGATTACCAATGAGCCAGAATTGGTGAAGAAAAATATACACATTCATAACTCGGCTTATTCTGCTGTATCTGGAGCCCATGCTATTGTTCTTTGCACAGAGTGGGATGAATTTAAAGAGCTTGATTACAGAAAGATATACCATGTTATGATGAAACCGGCATACCTATTTGATGGAAGGAAAATTCTTGACCATAATATGTTGCTGAGCATTGGATTTCATGTGCAGACCATTGGGAAGAGATTATCAAGAGCTAGCAGTATCAGAGCCCAGGGAAGTCAGACACAACCATAAAATTCATATATGTAAGTATTTTTTCTTTTCTTCTAAATTTTTCTTTTTCTTCTAAACTAATAGGAACTGTGTTTGACTGTAAAGTACCAGCTGTCTACCTATTGCAGTTCATACATTACTTGGAATATACCATCATATAGACATTTTTGCAGGACCATACCCAATGAGTAACTAATTTTAACTGTGTTTGACTGTAAAGTATCGGCTGTCTAACTATTGTGGGTAGTTTATACAAGACTTAGAATATACCAGCATATAGACATTTTTGCAGGACCATACCCAACTGGGTAACTATAGGAACTGTGTTTGACTGTAAAGTATCAGCTGTCTAACTATTGTTGTTTAAGAAAATTTATCGAATTAGGCGTTACTTTGCAGAAATCCATAATTATACAAATGATTTAAGTCTTCTTTAGTGTTAATTCCGCCAATATTTGTTAAGAGTATTGTGTCAGATTTTGGCGAGACAACACGTCCTGAGGATGCCTCGTGTAGAGGCAAAACATGTGCGAATTGTTTTAAAAACAAATATTGGCGGAATTAACACTAAAGAAGACTTAAATCATTTGTATATTGTTGTTTATACTAGACTTATGGCCGTTTTCAATAACATACCTGTAGTCACTGTTTAATAACAAGATCTTATCTATCCATAGTTTTGTCCAATATAATTATAGTCCAATGCTTTATGTCGATAGGTTATTGGAATGTAGTAGTAGATTTGTCTAAGTTAAACTAAGGATAGTTAGGTTATTGAAAATGGCCGTTAGAACATACCAGCATTGAACTTATAGACCACCTGACAGCTAGATAATTGCGTAACGAATTCTAACTTGTCTAAGTGTGTGTTAGCTTGTGGTTAACAGGCTCAAGGCCCGTTTCCACCAGAGCGGAGAAGAGATGTGTAAATAACGAAATCTGATTGGTTATCAAAATACATCTCCTCTCCACTTTGGTGGATACCGGGCCTAAGAGAGCTTATTCTATTTTGCGTCCTGGCAAAACGGCGCGCGAGGTTCTATAATGTTTTTAAAATAATTGTGTAAAATAAATAGATTCATAAAATTGACTGAAAAAGAACTGTATATTTAGCAATACATGTACAATTTACATAAAATGAATATATTAGTTAGGTTTCTATTAACATACTAGTAAAAAAAGTATTAAGTTGAATCGATTTTGTATTATTTAATATTGCTGTTTATAAATAAACCTAAAAGTCATATTTTCGTTACAGTGCATTTTGAGACTAATTGTTCCCCTGGACAAATGTATTAAATAAAATAAAATAGCACATTACAATGAGTGAATTCACCCTAAAAGCTAACTCTGTCGTCTATTTTTGTGTAACGCTAAGAATTGATTGCCTTCTGTTTAAAAAAAAACTGTCATTAGGAATTATATTTTTAGTCTGTATTGCACTAAATCTAGACTTAAACTTTCTAAAATCGTTAAAATCATCAAATAGTCTGCTCGCATCATTCCGATATAGCTCTAGAAAAACTAAAAACATGCAGTTTTTGTCGTATGGTTTAGTCGTATCTGTTCGGGAAAACCGCAGACGGTGATTGATTCCACAAAGTGGCTGTGCGAGGCAAGAAATATCAAGCAAAACGCGCGGTTGTGGAATGCCAGACGTCAACGTGATGCGGGTGGTATTTAATGGCACGTAATGTCCGGTGGTGGAATTCGGCCGCTGGAATCAACCCGAACAGCTCCTCTGAGCACTCCCCGTGATAAATGCGGTAGAAGATGCAGAGAGAACCCACATTCACTACGCAATGCCAAATAATCAAGCTGATCTGAGGTGACTGGATCGTCGATGATTCGAGCCGCTCTTCGTTGTATACGGTCAAATGGAAGAGGCTGGTACTGGGGAGGAGCCGCATAGAGATGAGAACAGTACTCCATGTGAGGCCGAATTTTTGTCGGCGATAGAGTTCAACATTTTGCACATTCTTGGTTTATACTCAGATATAACTTTATACCAGGTTTATTTGTAAGGCCGTTAGGGGCTAATTCCAAACGTAAGCCACGTTTGGAATGTTTACTACATATTAATCAATTTCGGTTACTATTTCTATTTTGCTATATCTCCGTTAAACATTTTATTCTCTCTTACGAATTTTGTCTATAAGGAGAATGCAGAATACATATAATGAGAAATAGTAAAAAGAAATTGGCAGTTGTGTGACAGACACTGCCGATAGAAGACACAACTTGAAATTTCAAATACAATTGAAATTGAACTAAATAATTTAATTTTTAAACTTATTTTCAATAATAAGTATATTTATCATACAAAAACACAATGTCAACAATGCATACAATTGAAATTGTTACAAAATCCATCCAATTTTACTTATAAGATATACACAGCACTAATGTTGCACAATACGTCAGCTGTATAGCAACAGATATACTGCTATAAGCATTTCGGTGACGCGAACTCACGAAATTTCACCCATCCAAAAAGTGTCTAACTATATATTATATATTCATATATTTTTTTAATTATTTACTTTTCGCGTACGCCAGTCATGAGCATGTCGGTGACGCGAACCCATAAGATTTTCGCCTACAAAAGTGCCCAATGCGGCTAAAGAAGTTTTCAGTTCAAAAATAAACAATATTATTTTCAAATGTAGTCTCTTAATTTGTAACGCCAATGTAACAATCTCCTTTGCAATTTGTTTTTCTTTTTGTTCTTAAATTGATTTGTTTCACATTATTATTGCTATAGAGCATTTATCATACCGAATTTATCACGGGGAGTGTTCCGAAGAGCTGTTTAACCTGATTCCTGCCGCCGAATTCCACCTTCGCACGACACGCCACAAGTTAGGATATCATCCCCACCATCTGGATGTGTGGCGGTCCTCCACAGTGCGGTTTACAAGGAGCTTTCTTCGTCGTACTACAAAGCTGTGGAATGAGCTTCCTTGTGCGGTGTTTCCGGGACGATACGACATGGGTACCTTCAAAAAAAGCGCGTACACCTTCCTTAAAGGCCGACAACGCTCCTGTGATTCCTCTGGTGTTGCAAGAGATTGTAGGCGGCGATGATCACTTAACAACAGGCGACCCGTACGCTCGTTTGTCCTCCTATTCCATAAAAAAAAGCCAAAGCATACTATGTAGTAAAAAGTTCATATTCACGGATTAAGTATTGTTAAAATGACAATATCAGCAAGAAAAAATGTATTCAGTCGTGGTTTTCGAACCCTACTTTCTCTCTCTCGGGAACCAGAACTTTAATATGGCGAATTAGACCGCGCGGCCAAACTAACTTGAAAGCAATTGAAATTAATGATACAACTTCACCCCTACTAATAATACTACAGTACTCCGCGGCTTATTGTAATGCGACGTGCGATAGATGAGCGAATTCCTATATTCGCGGATAAAGGTTTCTTTATTCGCGGATCCAACCGGTACATCGGTATATCAAATCACATCAAAATCAGTTTATTCACGTAGGTCACGGAAATGACACTTATGAATGTCAAAAAAATTTTTTTTTTCTAATTGAATCTACCGCTACTTCGTAAAGGGTTGAGCTAATGAGAAGAAGTAGCAAGAAACTCTTTGCCACTCTTTTATATAAAGATTTACATTTAAGTACATCGATTTACAAATCATTTCAATTTACAATATGATATGTAAAATGATGCAACAGACACACTCAAACGTCAAATAAACAATGTCTTTCACGAGTAAGTCAAAAAAGTAAATGTAAATTAATACAAAAGTTATTGAGTACAATAGCTGCATCATCCACATACACCATAAATAAATAAAGGTATTCTGTGAGCATTTTATAAGCGATTATAAATAAATAAATATGTATATATCCATACATATATATACACACAATAACTTTGAAGAATCTGAACCCGAGTCTCCGGCAACAGGATCATACATATTAAAAAAAAAAGATTCCAATAGATATCCAACAAACAACCTTTATAAATGCGCCGTCAAATGGACTAATAAAACAGTAAAATAGTCCTTATAACAACTAATTGGATGACTTTTTAAAAACGGCCAAACGAGAAAAAAATACAAAATTATTGAAACCATAACCTTAGACCGACGATAATAATTATTGATCAATATGGTCAAAAACTTCAATTAAATTAATTTTTTTCTTTTTTTTTGTTCTTTATTTTATCAGCTAGGAACGTACCCCCCTATAAACCCATATAAATTACCATTCCTTAATCACGGTTTCTGTATATATTCGGAACATATACCCCCTGAATGAAAGAGCTTTTACTGTAATGTAATAACTTCCTAATGGGGCAGTGAGTGATACATCATTTACAAGAAGAGGGTTGAAGTGCGGATTGCACATTTCGGCCTCATTTTTAAGGCTTTGTTCTAATCTTAATAATTTCACAGTATGGTGGTTTCTCGCTTTTGTGTGGTATACAACGCGACTCGAATTATCCATAATGAAGTCATCTCCAATTTACTTGATTCCTTGGTTTTGCGTAGATGTATTGCGAAATTCAAAAGAATTGTTAAAAAACGTTTGTGTGGTAAAGGTTACTATAACATAAATGACTTTCTTAATGATACCACAGATGACAGGAGCGACCGCCTACGGCTATTAAATATTTAGTTTTATTGTACGATATTACATTGATACTATATAGTTATGATAAAAAAGATGCCCTCTGAGTTTCTTGCGCACATTCTTCTCAGGTCTGAGGCATACTTTTTGGAATGTGTCGTAGTTTTGACTTTCAATAAATGAAAAACCTATTTTGATTAAAAATATTTGAATTTGATATTTGATCTTGCATTTCTATTCATGTCTCACGGGGAGTGTTGAGAGTTGTTAAGTTTAAATTCCAACACCAGACTTAAGGCGACACTAAATGCCAGCGACCTTGAGCGATATGAGTTCACGGCTGCCGGCCCGCCATCTATGTAACAAAGCCAATATTTTCAAAATTCTTGGGTGGAAAACAGTTTATATGCATACAATCCTCGTTATTCACTACTAATCTGAATAAATGAACCTACACAAAAAAGTACAAGCTATAAGAATAACTTTTCTGAGAGAAGTACCAAAAAAATGCGTCACGCCATGCCAAAAAACTTGTTTAACTTCAAAGAAAAGTTGCAGTTCAAAAAGGTTCGGCAGTGTTAACTAAATCCAATAATACTTAAGGATATGTGTAACAGGATTAAGTAGTGTTCATAGCTCGAAATGCTATACTTTCACCACAAAACTTGTCTAAAAACACCATGTTTGCGTGTTTTCTGCTTACTCTTCGCCTTAATGTCAAAATGCAAAATTTAACCCAAATCGATAGATGGTGCGGCCGTACCAAATCCGACCATGTGTTTGGGCTATAAGAAGTCAACATCCAAATGAGTGTAAATTTTAAAGTAGCATTCTCTGTTTCCTCTATAAACATGTGCGCAACAAATGCCCTTCCGAGAACTTGGTCGGCAAAATAAACAGTTCAAACAAAAACCTGTTGTGGCTAAATATAACGGATGAACTGTAGCTAAGGCTGCGTTTACATTGAAGACTATGAAAGAAGCGTTGGGGAACTGTACAAACTGACCCTAAGGTAATTTATACGTCTAGATACACTCAAAAGGTGTGAAAGCATCGAAAATAGCGGCGAACTGTTAGCCTCGATTTTCAGCAACACACGCACTCTAACACAAAGTGACTGGCATCAAAATACAAGTAATAATAATAATAATAATAAAACAATTTCTGAAAAAACTAACAAATATGACAACAAGTGAAGGATGAAGTGGCTAGAATCTGGAACCAAAATAAAGTATACGTAATTCCAATAGTCCTTTCTACCACAGGTGCTATCCCAAACCATCTGTTACATAGTCTCAAACTACTAGAATCAAAGGATACTCTTTTCTCTTATTCTTAAATACATTCCAAATCGTTAGAAAGTTCTTACAAATTGACGAAAAAGACATTCCACCCGACACATAAATTTAACACACCACACGCTGAATTTACTTGGTTTCGACCCGTAAATGAAGGCAAACCAGGGAAAGGCTGAAAAAATAATAATCATAAAATATTTTATTTGCAGTTAAAAAAACACAAAAAATAAAACAATTCTTCTTCTTTCTCAAAACTTAAATTAAATTAAAATTAAACAATAAAACACACCATACTTGTTAAAAGTATGGTGTGTTTTATTTATATTTAATAGAACAGTAGCGTAACTCAGCGATCTCCTTGAAATTTATACCTACGTCTGGGCGGAGCGGTTGGGTTGGTACATACAAGAAGATTGACGTCGCGGACAGCGGCGTACGGCGTGTCATTCAATAGTTTTGTCAAGATTTCTTAGCGGTAGTGTCAATCGTGTGAATGTGTGCGTGCGTCGTTTCGGGTGCTCTAGTATGACGGTAAAGTTCTGTTCTATTACTGTATTGTGTGGTAAGAGGATCTATCGAGACGTACGAATTATCTAACCTTTGACCAATAGCCTGTACTAAACACAACTCTCTAGGATTTTTGGAGTTATATTTCATATTTTTTTTATAGTAATATAACAGAGTGAATTTATATGATGCGCGCGCACATTGACAACATGACGTTAGTTGGTCAACTAGAGCGTTTGTATCATACTTTTTCATTGGTTGTATTTAATATAGTGACACGACACGATCGGGGATTGGAATAATATTTCCAATTAAAGGAACGAGTCTTTATTTGCGTTCACTTGTCGAACGAACTGTTGCTACGCGACATACGACTGGAGATGCGCCGAATGTTCGGCCGAATATTCGTAATCGGTACATTCGGCATATTGTTTCATGTACGAACATTTTTGGTTGAATATTCGGTTGATTTGCCGAATAATTACCGCATATTTAAATTATTATTAATATTTAAAAAAAAGTAACATTTTATTAAACAGTAAAGGTTAACTAATTACCAAAAATATGTGTGGTTTATTCCGAATGTTATAGGTACATTGTTTTTTGTAAATGAAAGAAACTTTTTGTACCAATTATTTATTGATAAAATAAAAAAGATAACGTTAACAATCAAATAAAATAAATTTTTAATCAAATATACTTCTGCTTTTTCTACTGGCCGCGGGTTCTGCGCGGGACAGAGGAGCTCTTACAGAGCGCCTTCAGCATTCAACCGAGTGCCGCCTCTAGGCAATACAAAGCGATCGCTCCATGTCTAATGTGGGACATCGTTTATCAAATGTTTTCATGATAAGCGATGCAACCCAAATACGATGTAATTTATACTACGTTACATGTGTCGGGATTGCCTAAGTAAAAATTGAAATTAAGTTTAGTATGAAACGTGCATTGATTTGACAGAAGTTTGAAATTGTAATTACGACCGCGATCAGCTCGAACGCGTCATGACTGGTGTCTGTATGGTTTCTAGTTTGGTAGCTTACGGACACCACGTTTGCGGGAGTGGTTGCGCCACCGTGGTGTCCCTATTTAATATAGCCCTTAACAGACCTGTCTCGCTCCCCGTGTAGGTATCGAAATCGTAAGTACAGTGCTCCCAAATTAATAATGCGCATACAGATCTTCGCTAATGGTCGTATTCCCGGAAACACCCGAATAATTCAATCGTAAGAGCCCTAAACAGTGCACTCGCATTTTGCACTTTGTGCGAAAGATATAGGAGTCAAATCATGTGTTCACAATACGAAAACAAATCGGGCGTTCGGCTGTGGTAGCCGGTCAGTCAGTCGTCTTTAAGTATTGGTGCCGACTGCACGTGTTCAGTCTATGTAGAATTATATAGAGCTCCTATTACACACCCCTCTTGTTATTATTATTGTAATTTCTACTAAATTATGCAAAAGTAATGCATTTTACCACTCTATATAGATATCGTCTCCCGACGGTCGGGAAATACGACCTTTGCCGAAAAGTGGCGCAGATCTGTATGCGCATTATTAATTTGGGAGCACTGTTCGCGCGGCGGCCTCTACAAAGAGGCTATCCAGTAAGGACTTACGAGTGAGCAGTTACGCACGCGCGAGTTTTGTTCGTCGCCTACTTCACCGGTCTGACCGATCATTTAAAAATGGAGAAACATAGAATAACAGAAGTATACTAAAAGACTTTGCGATCCAGAATTATTTGTTTAAGCTTTCTAAAGATGCTGAAACAATCTAATTTAAAGTGGTCCCATAGTGGTAACGCAGAAACGGATCACCTCATGGGCTGCGTTCAAGCGGCATTTGATGACGTGCTTGCTCAGATCCCCTCCGCTGAAATCGTAGTCTTGGGTGATTTCAACGGGCACAATGCCGAATGGCTTGGATCACGTACTACAGACTACGCAGGGCGATCTGTGCATAATTTTGCATTGGCGTATGGTCTGTCCCAATTCGTTGAGTCGCCAACGCGGCTCCCGGATGTGGATAGCAACATGCCGTCCTTATTAGATCTTCTGCTTATCACACATCCAGATGGTTACCAGGTCTCTGTCGACGCCCCTCTCGGAACGTCCGACCATTGCCTGGTCAGGAGTGTAGTGCCTATCCGACGCCAACGTCGCAGGCCACCAGCGACCCGCCGCGTTTGGCACTACAAGTCAGCAGATTGGGATAGGATGCGTTCCATTTTTGCATCCTACCCTTGGGGCAGCGTTTGTTTCCCTTCGGATGATCCTAGTGCCTGCGCCGTTGCAGTAGCCGATGTGATACTGCAGGGCATGTATATTTTTATACCAAGCTCTGTAGTACCGATCGGTGGCAGATCACAGCCCTGGTTCGATGCGTCAGTTAAAGCAGCATCTGACTGTAAAAAACAGGCGTATCGAACTTGGGTTGCGGCGCTGGGCTCAAAGGATCCGAACTGCAAAGTTCTGAAGAGGAAATATAACCGTGCCTCCAGATTTTTAAAGCGGCAAATCGCCCGTGCGAAATCGAAGCACGTTGTCAAAATTGGCGAACAGCTTTCCACCTACCCGACCGGAACACGCAAGTTCTGGTCGTTGTCGAAAGCTGCTCTTGGTAACTTCGACCAGCGGTCCATGCCGCGAGAGAGAAAGAGAAAGCCGATCTCCTGTGCACTCTTTTTGCCTCCTTGACTCTTACTTGACTCTTGACGACAACGGAAAAACAACGCCGACCATCCCGCGGTGTTAGAGCTCCATGCCTGAAGTACAGTTCCGACAAAAGACTGTTAGGCGAGCTCTGTTTTCGTTGGACGTCAGGAAGTCGAGCGGGCCGGATGGCATTTCTCCAATCGTGCTTAGAACGTGTGCGCCTGAGTTGACGCCGTTGCTAACGCGTTTATTCCGGCACTCTTATTCAAAAGGCGTAGTCCCTGATTCATGGAAGCCCTTGTCCATCCGATCCCAAAAAAAGGAGACAGTTCGGATCCGGCAAACTACAGGCCTATTCCTATTACCTTCCTTCTCTCCAAAATCATGGAGAGCATAATTAACCGCCAGCTCTTGGTATACCTTGAGGGTCACCAGTTGATCAACGACCGGCAGTACGGCTTTCGCCATAGTCGGTCGTTTGGCGATCTTCTGGTATACCTAACACATAGATGGGCGGCGGCTATTAAAAGCAAGGGGGAAAGCCTGGCAGTTGGTCTGGATATAGCGAAGGCCTTTGATCGTGTATGGCACAAGGCGCTCCTCGCAAAACTTCCATCATTTGGGCTTCCCGAGAGCTTATGCAAGTGGACCTCCAGCTTCCTCACTGGGCGCAGCATACAGGTCGTTGTCGACGGTTATTGCTCGAATCCCAAGCCCGTGAACGCTGGAGTGCCCCAAGGCTGTGTGCTATATCCCACGCTGTTTCTTCTGCATATCAATGATATGTTGGACACCGCCAACATGCATTGCTATGCAGACGACAGCACTGGTGATGCCGTATACACGGGCCATGCAGGTCTCTCTCGGGAAAACGTCGAGCAGTGCCGGGAGAAACTTGTGTCTTCTATCGAGTCCTCTCTCGAGAAGGTCGCGGAATAGGGTAAGTTGAACCTTGTCCAATTTAACCCCCAGAAGACTCAAGTTTGCGCGTTTACCACTAAAAAACCCCATTTGCCGTATCACCGCTCTTCTAGAACACTTCCCTTAAAGCCTCGCCTAGTATCGGAATACTGGGTCTCGAAATCTCGAGCGATTGCCAATTCCGTGGCCATCTGGAGGGCAAAGCCAAATTGGCTTCGAAGAAACTGGGCGTCATAAATAGAGCACGGCAATACTTCAAGCCGGCCCACATTCTAGCGCTCTACAAAGCGCAGGTCAGGCCTCACATGGAGTATTGCTGTCATCTCTGGTCTGGCGCACCCCGGTATCAGCTCGTTCCATTTGACCGCGTGCAACGCAGAGCAGCTCGAATTGTCGGGGACCTAGCGCTCTGTTAACGGCTGGATCACTTGGCGTTGCGTAGAGACGTCGCTTCATTGTGTGTCTTCTACCGCATTTATCACGGGGAGTGTTCCGAAGAGCTGTTCAACCTGATTCCTGCCGCCGAATTTCACCTTCGCACGACACGCCACAAGTTACGATATCATCCCCACCATCTGGATGTGTGGCGGTCCTCCACAGTGCGGTTTTCAAGGAGCTTTCTTCCTCGCACTACGAAGCTGTGGAATGAGCTTCCTTGTGCGGTGTTTCCGGGACGATACGACATGGGTACCTTCAAGAAAAGCGCGTACACCTTCCTTAAAGGCCGGCAACGCTCCTGTGATTCCTCTGGTGTTGCAAGAGAGTGTGGGCGGCGGTGATCACTTAACACCAGGTGATCCGTACGCTCGTTTGTCCTCCTATTCCATAAAAAAAGAAGTGATTATTATTATAATAAATTTGGAGCGAATGAGTGAAGAAAGAATGACGCATCAAATATATAAGGCAAGTGTGTGTGGGCAAGTCGGTCGCGGGAGACCTCGTAGAACATTCGTCGACCAAATTGGGGAAGTTTTGAGAACAGGAGAGGTCCAAAGCACCCGCACCCGGCGAGCATGTATGAAAAGAGTAATGAATGTAGAGGAAGCGCGTGAGGTTTGTAAGGATAGAAGCAAATTCCATTCTATTGTCTCTGCCTACCCCGACGGGAAGAAGGCGTGAGTGTGTGTGTATTATTATAATAAATTACTTTATGATTGCTACATGTTTCTTTCCTATACTAAGTAGGTTTGACTATGTCGTGGTCTTCCAACGTATACATTACTATCTGCAACTAAAATAAGTTAAATAAACCTATGTAGGTTTGACAACGAAAGAATATAGTTTTTAAATTAGGATTACATGCCTATTTATATCATAGAAAAAATCTTATACTAGGTAGGTACAGTTTTAGATAAAGAAGACAACCCTAATGTCGTCAGAAGAGGTAATAGTCGCGCAATAGACAGAGAGGCAAAATGTAGATTAGTAGCGCTGTGCGATCTGAATTAGACCTTATTGTATGGCCGCAAGAGCCCCTATTTCTTTAATTGATTTTGTCGAGTGAGACTTCTGTACTTGTACTATTACATTTCATTTGCCCTTAACGTCAACGATTTTTAACCGACTTCAAAAAGGAGGAGGTTATCAATTAGATCGGTATTTTTTTATGTGTGTACACCGATTACTCTGAGATTTATGATCTGATTTACGCAATTGTTCGATGCAGAATAGATGCCATTTAGTCCCATAAAATTTTTACAGAGTTTGGTCGAGTAGTTTTCATTTTATGAGCATTTTTTATGAAAATCTTGTTTACCTCGATGATATAATTGTTTTTTGTGTACGGTTTTTTTAGGAGTTTGCATTCAGGTTGATAATATAATTATATTATAATTATTAACTCACACTAAAAAGTAAAAAATAAAAAAAATCGTTTAAAAAAACCGACTTCTTTGAGGTCGGTGCCAAGCCTAATGTGAAAAGTGAGTACCTACACTCGCCACGCGTGACTTTGAGTGTGATAGCTTCGTCTGGAACAAAACAACCCAAGCGGACAGACACGCGTGGCCAGACAACCGTAACAATTACAGTAAGTAAGCCGCTTATAATATTAAGTTTTATTTTGTTTAGGGCTTGGCACCGACTTAAAACCTATCTATAGGTAGCACATATAAATAATAGCATTTTATTAACAGATATTAAATGTAAAGGTGTATTAGATGAAATTTTTAGTTATTTGATACTTTTCGGTTTTTTTTTATGAAATAATGTGAATGGTCTCTACGATGGTACGGAACCCTTGGTGTACGAGTCATAATCGCTCGTGACCGGATTTGAACATGTTCAAATACGCATCAATCATTCTGCGAATCTATTGAGTCACAGATGAGCAATGATTTTGCAATAAATATAAAGAAACATACGAATGGAGTTAATGTTTCTACAATCCGATCGATTTTTATCTGTAATTGTGAAACTGTGTTGTATGTTGTCGGAATTTATCATTTACATAATTGTTGCGATAAGCGTTCGATGACATGACGCGCTTGTGGTGAAATATTTTGTATCTGTACAGGTAAATTAAATCATTTTCATCAAATTTTGTTCATGTAGGTCAAGGAAATAACATTAACTATATAGTTTTCTTTTCTTTTTACATTTGCCACCACTCTGGAAAAGCTGATCTTTAATGAGATGAAGTGGCAAGAAACTCATTGCCACTCTTTTATATCTACGCTAGCTGACCCAGCAAACGTTGTATTGCCGATATTAATCGCGATACAAATGTAACTGTTGATCGTAGATGGTTGAAGTTGTATGTATTTAAAATATAATTTCGTGTGGACCACCCAAAACATTTAGGGGGATGAAAAATAGATGTTGTCCGATTCTCAGACCTACCCTATTGGGTAGGTCTGAGAGAGAGAGAGAGTGCATATTGCCCTCAAAATTTCATGAGAATCGGTTAAGCCGTTTCGGAGGAGTTCAATGTTTAACACCATGACACGAGAATTTTATGCATTAGATTTACAGCTATCGTATTACAAATCATTTCAATTACAATATACATAATATATAAAGTGATGTAACAAAAAATACTCAAAACGTCAAAATATTCTCAATGCCTTACACGAGTAAGTCAAAAAAAGTGAATGTAAATTAATAAGTAAATGTACAAGAGCATTACATATATCAATCGACACAATACAATTAATAAGAATAAAATCTATTCAGTAGTTTTTGCGTTTTGTCCGGACATACATACATATTACTATTATTATAACACTAGAAATAACGGATTGCTTGTAACTTATTCTAGTAGGCTTCATAAGATACATAATAGCTTTAAGGGTAAATGTATACACTTCTATAATAAAGTCCCAGCCACTGTTCAGGCATTATCTATATATAAATTTAAATGTTTTATAAAAAATGGCTCTGTCGTAAATCCTATTACTCCACTGCTGAATATATAAATGATCGGACAGCATGGGACTAGATTGTGATTATTTTATAGCGATAGAAATGACTGTACAATATTGTATATTTTTATTGAAAAGAGCGCAAAAAAAGAATGCTGGGAGAGTTTCTTGCGCCGCTTCTTCGCGCCATTTGTTTCCGAAGCGGTAGTAGTATCTAGTAGTAATTAGAAATGACATCAAAAAGAATTCTAAAGGAATCAGTTTTGAGAAAATAAATGCCTATTATGCCGACAAATGGACAAATCAACAAAAATTTTAAAGGTTTTTAACTTTTGAACTTTGTAACACATTTGTTTTGTACATTTTCTAGAATCATGTAAGAGCATATATTATTCATCCCCCTAGCACTAACATAAGACTTACTAACTCGACCGAGTAGTAGGCATAACATGTTTCCGTTTCAAATTCAAATATTTTCATTCAAAATAGGATTTAAAATCACTTATTTCCGTCAAAAACTACCATCCATTCAGATTAGTCGAGAAGAACGGGCGCAAGAATCTCAGCGGGCTTTGAGTGAAAACTTCTTTAGCGGCGTGTGAGTTTAGTGTTCTTGGGATGTGTATGAAATGTTAAACTCGAGTCAGGAGCCCTATTACGAAAATCGAAATACGAAGTTTCGGTTGACGGATCGTACATTTTCCTATTACGAAAGTGTTTCGGATCCGAAGATCGACACGAATTTCGCGATTAGACATATTGTCTGTCGTATTAATTATTCCACTTCACACAAAATTCACTTGACATTTACTTTTTCGTTGTTTGACATTATTATGATCGTAACTACAACTTAACTTTTTATGGTTATATCTATGGTTCCGATACGAAATGGAAGTAATTTGGTAATAGGATTTAATTCGAAGTTCGTCGTTCTTTCGTTTCGGACCGAAACTTCGGATTTCGATTTTGGTAATAGCCCTCCTGGACTCGTGGCCTGATCGAAAATTCGTAAGACAGTCACTGAAACTCTGGATGAAAGTTGATTTTTCTTAGAGATAAACTTTTTAATGTAAAATAATTGTAATAGTTCTGAAGTGTGTCATGTCTGATGTCGCATCAATGTCATTTTTGTGTACGTTGGCGCAATAAATGAATTAATTGTATGTTACCACAAAAATGTTAGTACTTTTTTTATGTTGTTTCCTAACCATTCCAAAATATTCAAAAATGCACAACGTCAATGTTCAAGTTTTCACTTCTGCCGGCACTCCCGGAGTGCAACCCGCTATTTTTTTTTATAAAAATATGGATTACAGTGTAATTTAATAATAATCTAATATATAAAATTCTCATGTCGCGGTGTTTGTAGTTAAACTCCTTCGAAACGGCTTGACCGATTCTCATGAAATTTTGAGTGCATATTGGGTAGGTCTGAGAATCGGACAACATCTATTTTTCATCCCCCTAAATGTTTAGGGTGGTCCACGCCATTTTTTTTAAATTTGATTGATTATGAGTCAGCATTAAAAAATACATACAACTTAAAATTTTCACCCATCTACGACCAACAATTACTTTTGTATCGCGATTTTAATATCGGCCATGCAACATTTGCTGGGACAGCTATAATACAATAAAATGTATAATAAAAGAGCCTGAGGGTGGTCGCTCCATTCCTGGAGTTTATTCCTGGTGTCAACATTATTCATTACTAGCTGACCCGGCAAACGTTGTTTTGCCATATAAATTATTTTAAGAGTTAGACCGTTTCTTGGACATTGCAACAATATTGTTTTTCTTAAATAAAAGATTTTTTCTAAAACAAACGTTAGCCTAAGTTACTCCTTATTAGATCAGCTACCTGCCAATAAAAGTCCCGTCAAAATCGGTCCAGCCATTTCAAAGATTAGCCGGAACAAACAGACAGACAAAAATTGTATAAAAAAAAATGTTATTTTGGTGTATGTACCGTATATACCGTATATATTCATATACATGTTGTAAAAAACGGTTATTTAGATATTACAAACAGACGCTCCAATTTTATTTATATGTATATATCACAGTTTCTAGAAATGTGCATGTGTACCTACATAACATTGTCAAGATAATCAATAGTACTAACTTAGTACAATTTATTGTATCCTCTTATGAAAGAAAAGCTGCTTTTTTATTAGCTTCACCTGTATGTATGTTTGTAACCGACTCATTTGGGCGCCATTATGACCCTCTTTTAACGGCCAGATTTCGTTCAAACTTCGTAGATTTATCGAGGACATTAATTTGATACAATTATTCCATTTTTCAATTTACAAAATAAGATTTTTGTTAATTTATGTAATTTTCATCTATCGTCTATAAGGCAGGATTGATGTTAATTTTAAATTCCAAAATAAATTTTCTATTTTTTTAGTTCGGTTTTCTATAAAAAGCGTGTTTTTAAAGTTTTTTTTAAATACTATTAATAAACATCTGCATATAAATAATTGGTTGATGTAATACAATATTTCCGTGATAAATAAAGTCGTGTAACTTAAGTCTTAATAGCCGTCACGATGCTACAAGGTGAACCTTACAGAGCCTTCAGTAAGTTACCTCCATGTTTGTACGTGAGGTTAAGGCGTGAGCAACACCGGAAGGTCGACACGCCGCGTTTTTTTTTCAAAATTACAGACGTAATCCGTGTTCTGCACTCTATCTGATGTATGGGTATTAGTGGTAACATCTTGACTAAATATATAAAGAGGTAAAGGTTATTGAAACGATGGATCTATTGAACCGATTTTGAAAATTCTGATAGCAATAGAAAGCCACGTTATTTGTGAATGACATAGGCTTTTTATTAACCTGATAAATCAAGATATTCTATCAATTGTTTGTCGTAGACGGATTTGAAAAGTCACAGAAGAAAGCGCTTCTTACGAACGCTCCCTTAATGATGAGATATATATGATTGTTTGATATATATGCATGAAATGCTGCCTTTCACACCAGCAAATATGGCTACACTGCAATATATATAAGTTGGCATTTACCAATTGCAATGTTGCAATATATAATACAATATATATTATAACACAAAGCGTGGCGTTTAAATAACGCTTCATTAAACGCTATGTCTAATGGGGTCGGTGTGCTTGCCTTAATAATATTTCAATTGAAGTTTGATGAAGACAAAACGGATATGTCATGGCCAATTAATATTTGATGCATTTCGCAAACTAATTGAGGCTTGTTAGCAGGAATAGAATCGGTGACCTCTTGGTATTGATCGCAACTGTGCACACGGACAGTGAAGTCAATGGAGGCATAATCAAGAAATTTTTAGAAGAAAAAATCATTATCTTTCTCTTCCGTTTTTCTTTTCTTAATATTTTTATGTTTGCCATGTCATGCTCGCTTAAATGTCATTGCTTGTGTGTGAAATGAGACAGGTCGTCCCCTTAACTAAAATATGATTGGCTGGCTCATGGGTCTCGGGAACGGGAGCTGCTTGTGGTGGCAGGATGATCCTGTTGCCGGAGGTTCGGCTTCAGATTCTTAAAAGTTATTATATATTTATTTTTCATAATCGCTTATAAAATGCTTACAGAATACCTTTATTTATATACGGTGTACCTGTATGCCTGATGCAGCTACTGTGCTCAATAACTTAGTTAATTATTAATTTACACAAATTTGTATTATGACTGTGCATTATGGATAAATATTCATGTAGAAATAGCTACGTGCTAATTGGAGATATTAACATTGATTTAAGATAATATAAGTACACAGTGAGCAATTGTTTAAAGAAACAATTTGTATGTACTGTGTAGATTAAGTGTTTGTTAGAAACGTATATAATGTAATCATATTTACTAAAACGGCCGAGGCTACAATTCAGCATTGTCTACTCAAATGTTACGAATTTAAATATTTATTGAAAGTAAAAAACAACCACCCATTTGGAAACTAATGCCTCAGACTAATGGAATCATAGCAAGTAAAAAATGTACATTGAATATTTTTTTAAAGTGTACTTGCTGTGTGTTCTACAAGTAACACCGAAGCCAAAAAAGTAGTTTGTAGTACTTTTTGTTGGTCCGTATATACTTCCGGGCCAAGGAAAAAATCTTCTTATATATTTAACTCAAATTTTACATGAATATTAAGAAAAAGTTGGGAAAACATATTATAGGCAACATATAATTTGCTACATGCAGGCATAGTATTTTTTCTGCTCTATAGCGTCCGTCGCACGCAGCAACTAGTACCTAAATTATAAACCTATCAAACTATCATTCGTTACTTTAACTCCTGTTTTTACACATTTATTAAACTGTTGTATCAAAACGGGTATTTATCCGAATCCTATTAAAATTGGAGTTTCCTATTCTATTAAGATCAATATATTAAAGAAAACAAAAGTACCAGCCAGATATTACGAATATTTACTGATTTTAGCAGGGCTTTCGATATGCTAAATTAAAAAGTACTTTACTACGATCTAGCAAGAAATTGCATACAAGAGTCGCTTCTAGATCTATTAAAGAGTTACCATAAAGATAGATGCAAGACAGTTAAAGTAGCCAACAACTTTAGCAACATGATCCAAACTACTAAAGGAACAGCCCAGGGTTCCATCATAGGACCTACGGAATATTTATTGAATGTTAATGATATGTGTAACATTAATAGGTTGAAAGCCACAGTTTACCAATTTACTGATGACACATACCTTATAGTTGCTCATAAATAACTGAAAGCTGCATAAATAACTATGCAAAGTAACTGGGAAAAATATGTAAAATGGGCGCATCATGTCGGTCTATTATTAAATACTCATATAACTAAAATTATACATATTCATTTCTTCATAAATATATCCTCTAATTCGCCAACTATCATCATGTTTGCATATTGTTATAAGAAATAACCGTCTTTGTATATAAATACATTGTACGTACACTTTAAAAGGCCATATCAAAAAACTGTGTCATTACTTAGCGTTGGACCACGATAACGCTTTTTTTTATAGGAGGGCAAACGAGCGTACGGGTCACCTGGTGTTAAGTGATCACCGCCGCCCACATTCTCTTGCAACACGAGAGGAATCACAAGAGCGTTGCCGGCCTTTAAGGAAGGTGTACGCGCTTTTTTTGAAGGTACCCATGTCGTATCGTCCCGGAAACACCGCACAAGGAAGCTCATTCCACAGATTTGTAGTACGCGGAAGAAAGCTCCTTGAAAACCGCACTGTGGAGGGCCGCCACACATCCAGATGGTGGGGATGATTTCCTAATTTGTGGCGTGTTGTGCGAAGGTGGTTCTATAAATTTTGTCAAATATGTGCAAATAGAAAGCTGGTGTGTGCAAAATCGTTTGCATATTTTTCTTAACCGGTTCAAACTGATTCACCATTTCGTTTGTTGCTCATATCCACCTCATAGAATCGCTAAATCTATAATTAGTACACTAAATAGTGAATGCTAGCCTTGTAATTATCAGCTTATCATGCATTTACAAGCGATTTCCTGTTCTTATCACTTAAATTATAAAAATAATTACGTTTTCAGTGCAACGCAAAAACGCGTTGAGCTTGGCCGCAACATAGAGTATTTAACGAATGAATACTCATCGTTATGTACCGTTTACACGCTTGATGAGCGCTCACAAACCCCAATATCCGACAACCTCGTGCGCGACCGTCTCATGGAGTGACAGAGGTTGGCGGGGGCAGGGTACTAAGATGTCAGCATCAGTTCAGAGCACTGAATCCCCAGCATCGACCGGCTCTACGATATCGAGCTGATACTGGGGTGCGCCGGATCAGAGTGAATGAACGGCTAAATTACTTGGTGTTGCGTGGAGACGTCGCTTCATTGTGTGTCTTCTACCGCATTTATCACGGGGAACTGTCCCGAAGATACTTTTACCTGATTCTTGACGCCGATATGCCACAATCTAGAATATTATTCCCACCATCTGGATGTGTGGCGTATCTCCACATTGCGGTTTTCAAGGAACTTCCTTCCATGTACACCCCAGCTGTGGAATGAGCATCCTTGTGCATTGTGCGAATTCTATTGTCCTCCCTTATCATAAAATAATATTATTTTAAAGGAGCACAAACAAATACAACTTAAATTAACATTTACAGCTTCATCGTTTTACAGATCAGTACAAATACAATATATTATGTAATGTGATGCAACAAAAATAATCAGTCATCAAATATTCAACGCCTTACTCGAGTAAGTCAAAATAAGTAAAACCACAAGAGTTATTGAGTACCTACAGTAGATGCATCTGTCCACAAACACTGTAAATAAATAAAGGTATTATACGAGAATTTTATTGATTACCAGTTGACCCGACAGACGTTGTCCTGTATATTATAATAAATAAAATAATGTTTTATATGAATTTGTCAATAATATATCATAACATCAAGAATTATTTCGTAAAATATATGCTCCCTGTTATTGTAATGAAATTTTTTCACAGCGGAACTGTCAAACCGTGCGTCAATAAATTCTCTCATAGAAAATATGTCCATACAAAACAAATATCGGACGACGGGGGACACATCAAAGGAAAAACAAAATTATTGTTTTTATTTAATTCCGAACACTTTCATATGTATTCACCATTTAAACCTTCCCTGGACTTCCACAAATAATTCAAGACCAATATTAGCTAAATCGGTCCAGTCGTTCTCGAGTTTTAGCGAGACTAACGAACAGCAATTCATTTTTATATATATAGACTATATGACCCGACAGACGTTGTCCTGTATATTATATTAAATAAAATAATGTTTTATATGAATATCATAACATCAAAAATTACTTCGTAAAATATGCACCATGCTGTCGTAATGAAATTGTTTCACAGCAGAACTGTCAAACCGTGCGTCAATAAATTCTCTCATAGAAATATGTGTAATTATGGACACATCAAAGAAAAAACAAATTGGTTGTTTTTATTTAATTTAGCAGCATTTTCCTATTTATTCACCTTTGAAACCTTCTCTGGACTTCCACGAATAATTCAAGTTCAAAATTAGCCAAATCGGTCCAGCCGTCATCGAGTTTTAGCGAGACTAACGAACAGCAATTCATTTTTATATATATAGATTATAAAAATAAATAACATGTTGAAGCTTCATCCATACTCTAGAGTTCAATTATCAATGGCTGAAGAATTAAAAACTTGTGAACTATCAGGATCGGTGGAAAAGGGAGCCTAATATTGAGATCGTCTACAGTTTGTAATGCCTTCTCAAGACCAACCTATGAGACCTATAATCTACCATATGACAGAGAGAATCGGTACTGATGACGTAAAGTAACAATAACGAGACCCAATGAGGGGCACATTTTTCTAAATATAATATTTTATTTCTAAGTATTACAACACTAATTTTAAACCACATGACCAGCTGTGATAGAGACGTAGTAGGGGTCAAAAATCATGAAATTCATGCGAAGTTATCTATGGATGGTCCCACACGTACTGTCGTAGTAACTACCTAATTAGGGGTGTCGCGCCCGATAAAGATAGAAGGCGCCATTTTCACGTTCAGTTTTATTAGTTAGTGTGTGTATTTCCTTGCCTGAACAAGTGTGAAGCAGTCATGAAAAATAAAAATAGTACTTCATTCGCAAAATCAAATTCAAATATTTTTATTCAAAATAGGATTTAAAATCACTTATTATTGAACGTCAAAATCTACCACCCATTCAAAAGAGACTGCCTCAGACCTGAGAAGAATGGGCGCAAGAAACTCAGCGGGCTTTTTTTTATATAAAATATGGATGACAATGTGATATCATACAATAAACATTTATAATTAAAGAGCCTGAGGGTGTTCGCTTTATTCCCAGTCCGTGGTGTCATTAAGAAAATCGTTTATGCTATAATAACCTTTCCCACACAAACGTTTTTAACAATTCTTTTAAATTTCGCAACACATTTGTTTTGTACATTTTCTGGGATTATATTGTAGAAGCATATACATCGCCCAACAAAAGACTTACTATCTCGACCCAACCGAGTAGTAGGCATAACAAGTTTATGTTTGTTCCTCTTGTTAACATTATGAATGTCACATTTTCTAGAAAATTCCTCAATGTGCTTGCTTAAAGAATTTTATATCACAGATTTTACAATTATATCTATAAATTTTTAAATCTATACATTAGTAATTATATAACAACACTACAAAACTGCAAAATATTTAATTCACACTTCCACATCCTTTTTCCTTTCCTCCTCTATTCGCATCACATTTCACACCGCTACACTAGCGCCTCCTCTATGACACCCACTCCTCACTTTACTTTACTCGTTACACAAATCAACCTGAAAAATAAAACGCATGGATTTATTCATCTTGCTTCGTACATAAAAAAAATAACGGGTTGCACTCCGGGAGTGCCGGCAGAAGTGAAACTTGAGCATTAACGTTGTGCATTTTTGAATATTTTCGGAATGGTTTATAGGGAATAATTTCGCACGAATTGCTTTATTTATCAGTACAAAAGTACTAGAATATATGTGGTTAAATACAATATTCATTTATTGCGGTATCGTATACAAAAATGACAATTTAACACTTCAGAATTACTACATTTATTTTACGTTAAAAAGTTTATCTCTCAGAAAAATCAACTTTCATCCATAATTTCAGCGACTGTCTTACGAATTTTCGATCAGGTCTCGTGTCCTGACGCGAGTTTAACATTTTATACCCATCTCAAGAAAATTGCTCAACGCTGCTAAAGATGTTTTCACTTCAAAATATCAATTGAATATGGATTGCATTATAACCCCATAAAAAATAACTACAAAAAAAACAGAGTAATGGTACAAAGCTCCGTCTCTGCATGTTTATAGTCAATGTTAATATTAATATATCAACTTAAGTTAAAGTTTTACAATCTAATTTGAATTCTATAACCATTCACCGAAAGTTCATTTTCCATAATTTCAACGACTGTCTTACGAATTTTAGATCAGGCTTCGTGTCCTGAGGTGAGTTTTACATTTTATCCCCATCCCAAAAAAGTGCTCAACGCCGTTAAAGAAATTTTCATTTCAAAAACAAAATGTGTATTGGAACATACTTAATAGTTATGTTTTTCTAGCTGTAAGGTCTATTAATAATCTGGTACAGTCAAAGATACCATACTCTATAGCAGAAGAAATAATTACCTACTTAGGTTTAGGTACCTTGTTGATGTTAACGTATGCTTTATTTATCTAAAATCAACTACAATTTAGTATTAAAAGCCTTATTTATTTACTAGAAATTTTTCTCCATATCTAAGAAAACTTTAACTCTGATTAAAGAAACAAAGAGAACAAAATAATATGTACTGGCACAAAATAAAGTAATAGTATTGATTAAATTAAATGACTCTTAATGATACCACAGATTGGGAATGGAATGACCGCCCTCAGGCTATTAAATAATAAGTTTATTTGTACAATATTACTTTGTAAACATTTATTCGATGAAAAAAAAAACCCGTTGAGTTTGTTGCGCCCATTCTTCTCAGGTCTGAGGCATTCATTTTGGAATGGGTGGTAGTTTTTTGACTTTCAATAAGTGACGTCACATCCTATTTTGAATAAAAATATTTGAATTTGAAATGGAATAAATCCTACACGGGCGTGCGTTTGACAACCCATTGCTTAGCTACCTCCAGGTTTCTGCGCGCCATTATGTATGTTTTCCAAAATTGCAGAGTGATACACACCTGCTTCGGTTTTGTGCCCGTGTTCCACCGGCGTAAGAAATTGACTGTAAATTATTATAATTTTGTCATTGCTCGCGTTGTCTACTCTTTCAGTAGCTATCTTGTTTACCGAAGCGGTGCTGGTTTAAGGTGAAGAGTAAGCAGAAAACACGCAAACAAGGTGTTTTTAGACAAGTTTTGTGGTGAAAATATAGCATTTGGAGCTATACACACTACTTTATCCTGTAACATATACCCTTAAGTCTTACTTGTAAGTTGCTAATACTTGCTGTTAGTTAAACTTAACACTCCAGAGCTATTATGAACTACCAGTTTTGTTTGCTGTTAAACAAGTTTTTTCTCGGCATGATGCATTTGTTTAGTATACTGCTCTCATAAAAGTTGATCTTATAGCTTTTACTTTTTTGTGTTGGTACATTTATTAAGATTAGTAATCAATAATAAGGATTATAAGCAATTAAACTGTTTGCGCCTGTTAAAATGTTAAATTTTCGACGTAAGAATTTTGAAAATATTGGCTTTGTTACATAAGAGCCGTTAACTCATATCGCTCAAGGTCGCCGGCATTTAGTGTCGCCTTAAATTAACTCATCCGTCAGGTGTTGTTTAAGAGCTAGTGCGGGGCTGTAGTATGATAAAATCACATACAACATCCGATACTGAAAGATCTTAATCTATATCATTTTCAATTCGTAGTCTAATAAAACAATAATTTCTAATCACAGTATTATTGCTTCGTTAACAACACCGACATTGATTCGCTTTTAAACAATCATTCTTTATCGTTTCCCCGTTGTAAATTTATATCTATCGTTGTAATTTGTTTATATTTATATAATTTAGGTATATAAGGTAAATCTGCTAAATATTTGGGTTCGTATATTCAACTAATTTAGCATGATATTTTATTTGATAAATCTTTCATTATTATACTGTGATTAGTATGTATAGTTATAATAAATAAATTAAAAAAGTGTACGTCAGTTAGTTACAATTCAGGAATATACAGTACATTAACATTATGTGTATAATTATTTAATCCAATAATAATAATAATAATATTGACACACTTTTAACACAAATTATCTTGCCCCAAGTTAAGAATATATATATAGCCTGTGTTATGACTTATGGGTTATTATTATTATTATTTGAAGAGGGTGGCTATTTCCTGGTCCTAAAAGGTTCCTAGTAACACCGCGTCCAGAATTGGACTATTGTGTTCGCCACTCATACTAAAGCTCATCGTCAAGCCCTACCGCCTTTACGAACCGCAGTAGTTCCTTGACGCGAGTGTTGCAAACACTATCTGGTGGTACGAAGTAGTTGCCAAAGATTGTGTTACGCTTATGCATTAGTGGGCCGCAGTCGCAGAGTAGATGAATAGGTGTTTCATCATCCTCAAGGCAGAACCTGCAAGCCTTGTCGCTTCTGATGCCGACCACACTGAGGTGCTTGTTTAGGCGACAGTGCCCGGTTAGCATCCTAGTGAGTATGCATAGATTTTTCCTGTTCAATGATAGGGCTTCATTCGCATAGCTACTGTTGAATGCCCTTATCAATGCTTTAGAGTGGTTTAAACCTGAAGAGTTGTTCCAGCGTTTAAGTGCTTCTTGTTTACATTGGTTACTCAGGGTGTGTCGGATGGCGCTCTTTGGCAGTCCACAAATGGGTTCCGGACCATATCGGACTGCTTTAGCCCCAGCTCTTGCGAGCTCATCGGCCATTTCATTGCCTATGATTCCGGCGTGCCCTGGGACCCATCTGAGAATCACTCTGTTTTTCATGCCTAATGAATTCAGGCATTCGACGCAATTATTGACTAACTTAGACGACGTCAAGTCAGCGTCTAAAGCCAACAATGCTGCCTGACTATCAGAGTGAATGTATATGTTATGATTGAAGTAGCCTTTTTGGATATTGGTTTCCGCGCATTCCAGGATGGCGTACACCTCTGCTTGAAATATGGAGGTAAAGCTTCCCAGGTTTGTGCTGGATTTAAACCTGGGGCGTTCTCCATAGACTTATGGGTTACAAGACAATGATATATTTAATACAATATACTTACTTAAACATACATAAATTCATATAAACATACATAAATACATTTAAACATCCATGACTCGGAAACAAACATCCATATTCATCATATAGGTAAATGCTTCAGGAGGCTTGTAGGATCGCTAACCACTCGGCTATACAGGTCGTCAAAACAAAAAGTAAATTAAAGTAACAATTGGTTCGAGTGTGAGAGGAGCGATCCTGTGGCATATTTTCAAGTTATACTTCTTTAGGCGCTTTATGAAAAAATGATGAAAGTCAAATTTTGAGATGCGCGCGCATCACTGTAACACAAACGTGACTGGTTGAATTTTTTTCCTAAAATTTTCTGGGGTTTACGACATTAGTTTTTTTTTTTTTGGTTTCTTCGTCCATTATTGGGATAAGTAAAGGGTTCAAGCTCGTACAGCCGTATTCGTTATTTAATAATTAATTGTCAAAACTATCGTTGCAAGAATTTTACAATATTGTTCTTTCTACAAATGTAGAATAGCACGAGGAATAAATAATTTTAAGGATTTTTGCTTTGTTAGGCCAAAGAAGTATAACTTCTTGCGTGCATACATAAGTATATACATACTTTTTTATTTCAATAGTGACAGATCAGAGTCCATCAGGTTCCGTTCCAAAAGACGCGAGTTTTTTTTTTTACTCATGGCCAAAAATGTTTTGGGCATGTGTATTGAAGAAAGGCACAACAAAAATTTGGGATTTAATTATTAGTATTGTTTAAATTTATCGACACACTTATAATTAGGTCACATCAATATCGCATTCCTGAACCCTCTGCATTCAACTCGCGCGATATCTGTAGATTTGACAGTTGTCTCGAGATCTGACGTCACCACACAGATTATGTTCAGCTAATCAAAGATATAACTTTGCCAGCTTCTTCATGCAATGTATTATTAAATTTCGATATAATTAGTATATTATGACACCACTGTCACAATACTGTAATGGAACAGTACCTTAACTTCATAGTAGAGCGTCCGAATCGACACACATACACATGATTTACACGACCGCTAAGTAATCTTGGAAAGACAAAACTATTGAGTGTCACGTCGTACGCCGCCGAGACTGGTCGCTGTTCGAGTTAAATTATCTGCACCGCACCATCCTTGTCGTCATCATTTTGTATGTACCAACCCTAGCACTCCGCCCAGAAGTAGATATAAATTTCAAGGACACCACTGAGTTACGCTACTGTTCAATTAGTGTATTGTGCCATTGTCCTATATTCTCATTACGCCCGATGAGCGCGTTTTATGAACGAGGTACATGCGAGAGCGATCAGGGAGCCGAGAATGTCACGACCAATATAGACGCATTTTAGAGAATGTTTTTTCACTCGCGAGGAGAAAAACAGGCTTGCGTTTATTATTCACTTTTAAACAGTGAAAGTACACTTTTGATAATGATACACAGTTTTTGTTGGCATTTTTACAGTTTGTGGATATAGTTTACCAGTGGAAGGCACCTTTGCAGTTTGCACAGGATGCCGGCTAGATTATGGGTACCACAACGTAATGATAATGTGTAAGCATTACTGTGTTTCGGTCTGAAGGGCGCCGTAGCTAGTGAAATTACTGGGCAAATGAGACTTGACATCTTATGTCTTAGACGCTCAGAAATTTTGGGTATTTTTCAAGAATCCTGAGCAGCACTACATTGTAATGGGCAGGGCGTATCAATTATCATCAGTCCAACGTGCTGCTCGTCCGGTCCCTCATTTTCATTATTTTGATAAATGTGATAATTTTTAAATTCTTTATTTTGTTTCAGAATCTTGTCTCCAGTGAAGATATCGTCGCAAAATACTGCTTGAAGACTTTTGATGTAGCCGGCTGTGTTTTAATCATGTTAGAGATCGATAAAATCAATTTGCGCATCGCTTTCGCTTCGTGGCGCCATCTATTAAGCCCGGCTCTACACTTACTCGTGAATTGGCCCACATTCTACTAGTAGAAACTGCAATCGTAACTTTATAACACTTCGACAGAATCAAATTCAGATTTAAAAATCACTTACGGCCGTTCCCAATATACTATCTACAGATAGAGATAAATTACTACCTTCCACTGTCAGTAATTAGCTGTCAATAATCTGAAGCTGTCCCAATATAACCGATAAGTTATTCATATCGCCTTATATTGGGACGTGTGATTTGGAATTTCCATACAAACTTCTATCGCTGGTAAGCTATACGGTGTCCCATTGACAGACAGCGTGTACGGATAATGTTAGTTACGGTCGATAAGTTTATTGGTACAGAAAAGTCAATGATAGTTACGATTTTTATCTCAAGTAAGAGATATACTGAACAGGGAACGGCCGTTAATGAACCTCAAAAACTACCACCCATTCAAAATATGCCTCCGCCCTGAGAAGAACGAGCGTAAAAATTCTCAGCTGGCTCTTTTTTAAATTTCGTTACAATATATGCAATATCAACCCACGTAGGGTTATGGAGAGGGTATTGTTTTGGGAGTTTCCCTGCGAGATCGAATCAGAAATGAGGAGATCCGTAGGAGAACGAAAGTCACCGACATAGCTCAAATTAATGCGAAACTGAAGGTGCAGTGGGCAGGGCACATAGCTCGACGGACAGATGACATCGAATGGCGACCACGTACCGGAAGACGCAGTGTTGGTAGATGGACTTTGCCCCCCACAAGATGGACTTTGCTTTTCTTCTCTAATCTCACTTGATGACCATACGACCGCAAGGCTCAATTAAAAATGCTTGTATTTTCGAACAATTTATTTATAATTAAGAATCATTATTGTATTATTATTTTTAATTTTAAGTTTCACACTTGACCGGTTTTTGTTTATTGCGAATTGTGGGTAGTTTCAAATGATATACCTACTTTAAGTACCTACTGAAACATATTATGGTTGTTATTAGTAATAATTTATTTACATTCCTATATTGAATTGAGTATAATGAAAGATTTTTGTATGGCCGTTTTTATTTTTTCTATCATTTGGCACACATAGATCCAAGTAGATAACGCAAATACCTTCGTCTGTATGAAAACCAAGCGTGCCCTTTTTATACGCTTTATATTAGCTTCACCTGTATGTTTGTATGTTTGTAACCGACTTCTTTGGGCGCGATTTTGACCCACTTTAAACGGCTAGATTTCGTTCAAACTTTGTAGATTTATCGAGGACCGATGACATTACACTAATTTAATAAAATTATTCAATTTTTCAATTTACAAAATATGTTTTTTTTTAGTTTATATAATTTTCATCTATAGTCGATAACGCAGGAATTGATGTTAAAGTACCTAATAGTTTTAAAAATACGCTTTTATAGAAAATTTAACTATGAAAAATAAAGAATAGTTAAAAAAAAACTTAAAAGCACGCTTTATATAAAATTCAACTAAAAAATAGAAAGTAAATTTAAACTGAAAATAGTGTAAAAAAAAAATATTTTATTGTAAAAAAAAAGCGTGGGGTGTAGAAGAATTATTATTTTAATAATATCTTAAAAAGCACCCCACGCTTTTTTTAAAATAAAATATATTTTTACTATCTACAGAACAACGTCTGTCGGGGCAGCTAGTAATATATATGTGGTGTCAGTAATGTATCTGTTATAATAATTATTTTAGTAACAATTCGTTGAAGTTGTATAAAAGTCTGTTAACAGAATCCTGTTCCGTTTTGTACGAGAATAACTTCGATGTATGTATGGGTCCGTTGCCCTCCGTGAAATTTTTATTAGCGCCTCAAACATAATATAATGCGGTCTAACCAATTTTTTTTGCCCACAAACCTTTGGGGGACTTTAATTGTAATCGAGTATATTGAAAAATGATTTAAATATCAACTCCGTATAGTTGAATATTCCATGTCTTTATTGGCTCAAATTGTTAATCACATTTTTTGTACATCGTCATAGATTATAACAATAACGTAGCAGATCCGGTAAATGATATTATGCCTCTAAAAATTGCATTAATAGAAAACAAAAAGATACTGATAATAGAGTGGGTGAAATCTTGGGTTATATTATATAAAATCTAAGAAAAAAGAAATATTAATACAAGTAATAGATAATGAAATATATTTCTGGAATTCGATTGTTAATCTTGACTAAATAGGGACGAAGGGGCACGAAAAAAAGCGGCTTAACTGATTTAGCTGCTTTTAATGAAATTTTGACAAAAAAACAAGTCCTATAGACAAAACACTTTAGATTTCTATCTTTTTAACTTCCAATATTGTATGACAATTTCAAGACATAACCCTCTTATTTGGTTCTTGCGGCAAGCTTTGTTATTTGTGGCGGCGTCGTGGAGCGAGTCGTTCCTTCAATACATCAAATGCTTATAGAAGATGTTCGTTTAACACCGTCATTTAAACTACGTCATTAAAATTGTATGTCATAATATTTAATTTTTTTTATTTGTTTAAATTGCTTACTTATTTTTTTTCCACTTAGAAAAAACGTTTGAGTGAATATAACTATCTGATCACTGGGCATTGAGTGTGTTAAAAAAATACTAATCAGTTCTTATTTTTAGCTCATCCTTTTCCGCAGTAGTGGACAAAACAGTAATAGAACAGTACTTTAACTTTATACTAGAGTGCTTCCGAATGGAGGTACGCAACATACACACGATTTACACGACCACTAAGCAATCTTGGGGAGACAAAACTATTGAGTGACACGCCCTACGCCGCCGAGAATGGTCCCTAGTGTTCTGCCCAGATGTAGGTATAAATTTCAAGGAGACCGCTGAGTTGCGCCACTGTTCTATTACTTGTATTGTGGTAGTGTTAATGGTAAAATTAATTTATTTAAATAACTTTGAAATTAATTTGTGCCATTTTTGATCTAAATAAATAAGGGGCAAGTGCAACATTTTAAACAAAAATTGGTCGACGTATAGAGTCCAGTATTTTTTTGTATTTAAATAAATGATAAGCATTGTGGTGGTACTTTAAAGTGTGTTTTTGCTTTGCAGGTCGCTCACTTTCGTGGTACTTTAAAGTGTGTTTTTGCTTTGCAGGTCGCTCACTTTCCTTTGCGATTCAGTGCATTCATGATTTTGGCTTCCCCAGTCCAGTGTATTTTAATCGTTTGACAATTCGTTTTTTTTTATAATGAAAATAAGGGACGAGACGAGCAGGACGTTCAGCCGATGGTAAGTGATACGTCCTGCCCATTACAATGCAGTGCCGCTCAGGATTCTTGAAAAACCCAAAAATTCTGAGCGGCACTACAATTGCGCTCGTCACCTTGAGACGTTAAGTCTCCTTTGCCCAGTAATTTCACTAGCTACGGAGCCCTTCAGACCGAAACACAGTAATTTTTACACATTACTGTTTCACGGCAGAAATAGGCGCCGTTGTGGTACCCATAACCTATCTGTCATCCTGTGCAATGGTGCCTCCCACTGGTATAACGGAACAGTTAATGTCTGTGCGCCATTTTGAATTTACCGCCGAAAATCACGGGAAACGCACGCACACTATAACAAACTGACTGACGTATCGCGAGTGTAAGACGTAGCTATCATACACACTAAAGTAATAAACGTGACCTGTTATCATGCGTTGCCTAACAATAAGAGGCTTTATCTAGATATATAAATTATGTAAGAGCAATTTTTTTTTGAAGTTTGGTTGTTTTAATATGAACAGCAAATACTTTTCCTACCAAAATGCTTAGCATTAATAGTTTTAAGTTATATTATTCCCAGTTAAATTTAATATTGAGTATTTTAGTTGTAATTTGCGAATTATTTTATAAATTTACAAGATGGTATTTTATGTTAATGTCGTGTTTAATTATATTATGGATTAGGACATTTATTAAACAATTATTTATCTTTATTAGTATGAAATATATTTTAAATATAATACTTCTGTTTTTATTTCTCCTACTTTTGAATACTTCATTTAAGTTTAACAATGTTAATATGTTTCCAAGTAAACTTTCTTTCACGTACAATCAAGCTGTAGAAGCTTCCTTGTGCGGTGTTTCCATGACGATTAGACATGGGTGCCTTCAAAAAAAGCGCGTACACCTTTCTAAAAAGCCAGCAACGCTCCTGTGATTCCTCTGTTTTTGCAAGAGTTATTAGAGGCGGTGATCACTTAAAATACGCTCATTTGTCGTCTTCTTTCATAAAAAAGTACAATTTAATTTATTCATAGCATATCTACATTTATTTTTATCTTTGCTTTTTAGGGTTACTGTACACGAGAAACCTGTCAGTGGGCAGAATCTCATATACCGTAATGGTAACAGCGGAAATGTTGACTAAGTATTATTCAATTTATTGAGAATTCTACAAATAAGTTTGTTGGCACCTTAGGGAAAAATTATCAGAGTGCATTTTGTGCGCGCACACCGTCAAGCAAATTCGACAGATATTAATACCTAAGTGTTTTTTTTTTGAACAGCTGGTAACTATGTGTAAAGAGCTGGTGTCTGAAGTAGGTGAAGTAGTATTACAGCTAAAAATAAAATTAAAATAACAATTAATCATATATAATTTAGAAAAATATCCTCCGCTGAATCCAACTCGGATCGGCAGCGTTCGGGAAGCTCCATAAAATCTTCTCGTCCATATAAACCACAGTGTCTGAAAACCAAGGTTTTTCAATTAGTGTGTGTTGAGTGATGACTTACGGTACGGACGTGGTCGCTTACAATCGGCCTGATGAGAAAGCTCAGAGGGCAACTAAGAGGGCTGTGCTCGGAGTTTCCCTGCGAGATCGAATCAGCAATGAGGAGATCCGTAGAAGAACCAAAGTAACGGACATAGCCCAATCGAAACTTAAGTGGCAGTGTGCAGGGCACATAATTCGACGGTCAGTTAGGGCAGTAAAGTCCTCGAATGGCGACCACGTACCGAAAGTAGTGTTGGTAGGTCCTCCACAAAATGGACCGATGATCAAATCAAGATCGCCGGAATACGTTGGATGAGGGTAGCGCAGGGCCGATCGTCATTGAGATTGGGGGAGGCCTTTGTCAACAGTGGACGTCTTTCGGCTGGTATGATGAATAGGCGTACCCAGTTGTTAATTTAAATTAGTGCCTAAAATTTACGGATATGTTATAAATTTCTTAAATGTCAAACATAATAAGGCCTTTGCGCATTATTTATTTCACAGTGTATAAAACTGATTTATTAAACATTTGACAAATGTCGAGGACTTTTCGACTTCCGAATAAAAATGTCACGGTGATTTGAGGCACATAATTATTTTACGGCCGTTTTCAATAACCTTATCTATCCTTAGTTTAACTTACTAGACGTAGACAAATCTATCCTTTTACTAACATAACTTTTTTTAACTACACTCAGCGGCACAATTAACCGCCCACCCTTTTAAAGTGGCAAATTTTGATGTTATCGCAGTTGTAAGTTATTGGGCATAAATAAGTCAAGTGTGAAAGAGATGTAGTGACGAAAAAATTACAAACTACCCACTTAACTTTGTTTTTTTTACGCATAAGTTGTGAATAGGATAAATATCGAACTTCGTCTCATTATCGTTATCGTTGCCATACTGCTTACATTGCTTCAGTGGCATTAAAAGTAAACAATTTGAGTTTGTTTTGGTTTCGTAACTTAAAGCTAGTGTTTGGACATCACAAACATGCCATTTGATGCTAATTCAGTGGCGAGAGCCGTAGCTCTTATCGACGAAGGGTTTAGTCAGCGTTACATGGCGCGGAAGCTTGGTGTCGCACGTACCACCTTAAGGGATGCAGTGAAACGGTTTCGGGAAACTGGATCTTATGAGCGAAGACCAGGACAGGGCCGAAAAAGATGCACCTCCGCTCGTGACGACCGATTTCTTGTGACCAATGTTCTAAGAAATCGGTTCACTACAGCTGTTGAGGCACGAAACCAACTACGTGTGGTTCGCAATGTTCAAGTGAGTGAAAGAACAGAGAGAAGAAGACTAGGAGAGAATGCCCTTGGAGCTTTTCGGCCATCTCGAGTGCCACAATTGCTCGTAGGCCACCGGAGAGAAAGACTTCGTTTTTCCCGAGAGCACGCCGAATGGAATATGGGACAATGGAAGAATGTTATGTTTACTGACGAGACAAGAATATGCTTGCACGGTCCTGACGGTCGCCAGCGTGTATACGGACGCAAGAATGAAAGGTTTGCACCATGTACTGTTGTGGAAACAGTAGGTTACCAAAGTGGCTCTATCATGATATGGGGCGGCATTACTTACGAAGCACGCACCGACTTGGTTATCTTCGAAAGAGGTGGAATAAATGCTCAGAGGTATGTAACAGAAGTGTTGGAACCTCATGTAAAGCCATTTGCTCCATTTATTGGCGAAGATTTTTTATTAATGCAGGACAACGCTCGCCCCCACGTTGCTAGAGTTGTTACCGCTTACCTGGATATCGTCGGCATTCGAAAATTAACATGGCCATCCCGGAGCCCAGATTTAAATCCTATTGAACACATATGGGACAATTTAAAACGACGTGTTCGAAGCCGCATACCAGCTCCAACCACCATAGATTAATTAAAACAATCCGTGATTGAGGAGTGGACATTCCACAACAACAGATCAAAGATGTCATCGACAGCATGCCAAACCGTTTGATGGAAGTCATGAGGGCTAGAGGTGAAAATACGCACTATTAGAATTCATTTATTCAGCAGATTTTTTATTTTTAAGCCATTTCATTACATCTGTTAATTTACGGTCAAAGTGTTTTTCAGACTTTTTTATAAATAAACGTAATAATTAAAAACAATATTATCTCTCATTTTACTTCAATATACCTACGTTATAAAATAACATTCACAAGTAAGGCCACAATTTTTTTTTAACCAAAATCGTAAAAAATCAAGGTGAGCGGTTAATTGTGCCGCTGAGTGTATATAACTATGGATAGATAAGATCTTGTCATTAAACGGTGACAGGTATCCGTAACTTAAACTAAGATAGGTTATTGAAAACGGCCTTTAATATGTAGCTACTAGCTGACCCGACAGACACTGTTCTGTCCATAGATATATTATTCCGCTGACGTAGAATTTAGCGCTGTAGTAGTTAGTATTACACATCTATGGTACGTGGTAAATTGCGGTCTATCTAACAGAATGGAGATTCACAAAAGACGCATATAAAATAACGCTGTTACAGGTAGCATCGAAGAACTACCCCGTAAAACTATCCCCTCATTGCCTGCCATAGGTGTGACAGATAGCCCTTGAAGAATGCGGAATAGAGAGACGAGACGAGCAGGACGTTCAGCTGATGGTAATTGATATGCCCTGCCCATTACAATGCAGTAACTCAAAAATTCTGAGCGACACTACAACTGTACTCGTCACCTTGAGACATACAATGTTAAGTCTCACTTGCCCAGTAATTTCACTAGCTACGGCACCCTTCAGACTGAAACACAGTAATGCTTACACAGTACTGCTTCACGGCAGATAGAGACGCCCGTTGTGGTACCCATAATCTAGCCGGCAACCTGTGCAAAGAAGCCTCCCACTGGTAAACTATATGTATCTATCTATCTATGTATGTATATATCTAACAGTATAAAGATACCAGGGACGCATATCAAAGAATGCTGTGTCGGAATTGCCATAGGAGTAACAAATAGCTCATTCTGAAGAAGATGCAGGGGGGGTAGAAGATGAACTTGAAAGGACAGCACGCCCTTAGGTAGTGCAGGAGCCTGGCCGAACAACGGCAGAAATCTTTGAATCAACAGAAGAAATTTGTATATTTGACCCTAGTTTTTTTTCGAGAAAAAAGCAGGACGTTTACCTTAATGGTAAGTGATACGCCCTGGCTAATGGCCAGGGCGTATCACTATCACGTAACACAATCCTGGGCGGCTTTGGACTGTTGATTGACTCTAAAACGAACGGCATTGTAAATCGCTCGTCTCCTTGATACATAAGATATTGTCTCATTTGCCACAAGCTATGGCCCCCTTCAAATCCAAACAAAAAAAAAAAAAAGCAAAAAAGATGACGAATGTTTAGGAAATCACTCAAAAATTACAGTTTGTAAACAAAATATATTACTATCTAGCTGACCATGAGTTAATTAAGAGACCACGCTGTTAACGAGTTAAAAATCAAACAAAGATGTATTTCTGATTAATTCTATAATATGAAGTAGGTAATAAAATCATAATGATTAAATTTATAATTATTTATACTAAATAATATTTGTGTAAACAGCTTTTACATTACCTCTTATTTAAAGTACTTATTAAAATGGATACACTATTGTAAATATTATGACGGGTACTCCGGATACATATTTTATATATTTGATGCCGATATTTCGATCCAATTGCATGAATCGTGCTCACGGTGGAATTGGACGACGGACAGTTATTTCGATTCATGCAATTGGATCGAAGTATCGGCATCAAATATATAAAATATATATCGTAAGTACCCTACATAATAATTACAATGTTAAAGTTCCGCGATGATAAAAGTTTAAGGCGCTATAGTCCTAAAAAGTAACTTTTTTGAAAATCTACTTAAAATACTTCTACAAATACTACGGTTCCAATTATTTGACATGTTTATCTTCATTTCTTTATCTAAATTATCTCAGTTTCGAAAACACGATTACGAAAAAAAATCTCGATAGATTTATTTTTTGAAAAATAGTCTTTTTTATTTGAATTGTTTATATTATCATAAGACTATGATAGCTATAAACACAAAACTTATTTTATTCGATAGTTTATTAGTATTTATAAATTTTCCTTGTGGGTTTTATCAATACGCTTTGTGAATTATTTTATATTAATTTTTTTCGTTATAAACCAAACGCGACGCCTTGGTTGCATGCACGCTCATACAAGCAGTACGCCCGTGACCACTGTCAAGGAAGGTATTGTGTTCGTGTCTCTCGGGCTCACATTACGTAAGATTTTAGCAAACAAGTACAAAGCGGGAATCATAGTAAAAAAATAATGATCATGCGACAGCGTGTTTGTTGACATATATAGGTAAATGGAAGTCGGAAAGTACTAAAATAAAATTTACAGAATATTATTTTGAATATTATGCCACGCGGGATATTTGTATGTATGTACTTTAGGGAAGTTAGAAATCCAAGATGGCCGCCGCGCAAAATTATGATTACAACATTATGGGTATCGTATCCGAGGTTCTCGAAGGTGCAGAGAAAGATTTTGTAATCATTTTTGAAAATGATGATTACAGTATTATGGGTATCGAATCCGAGGTTCTCGAGGGTACAGAGAACGATTCTGAGATCATTTTTGAAATCCAAGATGACCGCCGCGCAAAATTATGATTACAGCATTATGGGTATCGAATCCGAGGTTCTCGAGGGTACAGACAACGATTCTGTGATCATTTTTGAAATCCAAGATGGCCGCCGCACAAAATTATGATTTCAGCAATATGGATATCGTGTCCGAGGTTCTCGAGGGTGCAGATGACGATTTTGGGATCATTTTTGAAATCCAAGATGGCCGCCGCGCAAAATTATGGTAATAGCATTATGGGTATCGAATCCGAGGCTCTTGAGGGTGCAGAGAACGATTCTGTGATCATTTTTGAAATCCAAGATGGCCGCCGATCATAATTATGATTTCAGCAATATGGAAATCGTGTCCGAGGTCCTCGAGGGTGCAGAGAATGATTCTGGGATCATTTTTGAAATCCAAGTTGGCCGCCGCTCATAATTATGATTTCAGCAATATAGATATCGTGTCCGAGGTCCTCGAGGATGCAGAAAACGATTTTGGGATCATTGTTTAAATCCAAGATGGCCGCCGCGCAAAAGTATGATTTTAGCAATATGGATATCGTGTCCGAGGTACTCGAGGGTGCAGAGAACGATTTTGTGATCAGTTTTGAAATCCAAGATGGCCGCCGCTCATAATTATGATTTCAGCAATATGGATATCGTGTCCGAGGTTCTCGAGGGTGCAGAGAACGATTCTGGGATCATTTTTGAAATCCAAGTTGGCCGCCGCTCATAATTATGATTTCAGCAATATAGATATCGTTTCCGACGTCCTCGAGGATGCAGAAAACGATTATGTGATCAGTTTTGAAATCCAAGATGGCCGCCGCTCATAATTATGATTTCAGCAATATGGATATCGTGTCCGAGGTTCTGGAGGGTGCAGAGAACGATTCTGTGATCATTTTTGAAATCCAAGATGGCCGCCGCTCATAATTATGATTTCAGCAATATGGAAATCGTGTCCGAGGTCCTCGAGGATGCAGAAAACGATTTTGGGATCATTGTTTAAATCCAAGATGGCCGCCGCGCAAAAGTATGATTTTAGCAATATGGATATCGTGTCCGAGGTACTCGAGGGTGCAGAGAACGATTTTGTGATCAGTTTTGAAATCCAAGATGGCCGCCGCTCATAATTATGATTTCAGCAATATGGATATCGTGTCCGAGGTTCTGGAGGGTGCAGAGAACGATTCTGTGATCATTTTTGAAATCCAAGATGGCCGCCGCTCATAATTATGATTTCAGCAATATGGATATCGTGTCCGAGGTACTCGAGGGTGCAGAGAACGATTTTGTGATCAGTTTTGAAATCCAAGATGGCCGCCGCTCATAATAATGATTTCAGCAATATGATTATCGTGTCCGAGGTTCTCGAGGGTGCAGAGAACGATTCTGTGATCATTTTTGAAATCCAAGATGGCCACCGCTCATAATTATGATTTCAGCAATATGGAAATCGTGTCCGAGGTTCTCGAGGGTGCAGAGAACGATTCTGGGATCATTTTTGAAATCCAAGTTGGCCGCCGCTCATAATTATGATTTCAGCAATATAGATATCGTGTCCGAGGTCCTCGAGGATGCAGAAAACGATTTTGGGATCATTGTTTAAATCCAAGATGGCCGCCGCTCATAATTATGATTTCAGCAATATGGATATCGTGTCCGAGGTACTCGAGGGTGCAGAGAACGATTTTGTGATCAGTTTTGAAATCCAAGATGGCCGTCGCTCTTAATTATGATTTCAGCAATATCGATATCGTGTCACAGGTTCTCGAGGGTGCAGAGAACGAATTTGGGATCATTTTTGGAATCCAAGATGGCCACCGCTCAAAATTCGTCCTCGACACCCTCGAGAACCTCGAGAACCTTGGATTCGATACCCATAAGGCTGTAATCATAATTTTGCGCGAGGGTGTCAAGGACGAATTTTGAGAATCGTTCTCTGCATCTTCGAGAACCTCGGATACGATACCCATAATGTTGTCATCATAATTTTGCGCGGCGGCCATCTTCGATTCCAAAAATTATCCCAAATTCGTTCTCTGCACCCTCGAGAACCTCGGACACGATATCCATATTGTTGAAATCATAATAATGAGCGGCGGCCATCTCGGATTTAAAAACTGATCACAAAATCGTTCTCTGCACCCTTGAGTTCCTCGGACACGATATCCATATTGCTGAAATCATAATTTTGCGCGGCGGCCATCTTGGATTTAAACAATGATCCCAAAATCGTTTTCTGCAATCTCGAGGACCTCGGACACGATACCTATATTGCTGAAATCATAATTATGAGCGGCGGCCAACTTGGATTTCAAAAATGATCCCAGAATCGTTCTCTGCACCCTCGAGAACCTCGGACACGATATCCATATTGCTGAAATCATAATTATGAGCGGCGGCCATCTTGGATTTCAAAAATGATCACAGAATCGTTCTCTGCACCCTCGAGAACCTCGGACACGATAATCATATTGCTGAAATCATTATTATGAGCGGCGGCCATCTTGGATTTCAAAACTGATCACAAAATCGTTCTCTGCACCCTCGAGTACCTCGGACACGATATCCATATTGCTGAAATCATACTTTTGCGCGGCGGCCATCTTTGATTTAAACAATGATCCCAAATTCGTTTTCTGCATCCTCGAGGACTTCGGATACGATATCTATATTGCTGAAATCATAATTATGAGCGGCGGCCAACTTGGATTTCAAAAATGATCCCAGAATCGTTCTCTGCACCCTCGAGAACCTCGGACACGATTTCCATATTGCTGAAATCATATATTTGCGCGGCGGCCATCTTGGATTTAAACAATGATCCCAAAATCGTTTTCTGCATTCTCGAGGACCTCGGACACGATATCTATATTGCTGAAATCATAATTATGAGCGGCGGCCAACTTGGATTTCAAAAATGATCCCAGAATCGTTCTCTGCACCCTCGAGAACCTCGGACACGATATCCATATTGCTGAAATCATAATTATGAGCGGTGGCCATCTTGAATTTCAAAAATGATCACAGAATCGTTCTCTGCACCCTCGAAAACCTCGGACACGATAATCATATTGCTGAAATCATTATTATGAGCGGCGGCCATCTTGGATTTCAAAACTGATCACAAAATCGTTCTCTGCACCCTCGAGTACCTCGGACATGATATCCATATTGCTGAAATCATACTTTTGCGCGGCGGCCATCTTTGATTTAAACAATGATCCCAAATTCGTTTTCTGCATCCTCGAGGACTTCGGATACGATATCTATATTGCTGAAATCATAATTATAAGCGGCGGCCAACTTGGATTTCAAATATGATCCCAGAATCGTTCTCTGCACCCTCGAAAACCTCGGACACGATTTCGATATTGCTGAAATCATAATTATGAGCGGCGGCCATCTTGGATTTCAAAAATAATCACAGAATCGTTCTCTGCACCCTCGAGAAGCTCGGATTCGATACCCATAATGCTGTAATCATAATTTTGCGCGACGGCCATCTTGGATTACAAAATAGATCCCAAAATCGTTATCTGCACCCTCGAGAACCTCGGACACGATACTCATAATGTTGTAATCAAAATTTTGAGCGGCGGTCATCTTGGATTTCAAAAATGATCACAAAATTGTTCTCTGCACCCCCAGAACCTCGGATACGATCCCCATAATGTTGTGATCATAATTTTGCGCGGCGGCGATCTTGGAATTAAAAACGAAACCCGCACGATTCACGGCCAGTAGGGAAGATGTTCTACTTACTAGCGGCCGTGCGCTAAACCTGCACGATACAAGGCTAGTAGGGAAGCTCGAGAGTAAGAAATACTCTTCCTCAATCGGTGTCAATCGCTCTCTCCCTTGAACAAGAACGACTCAAATTTCTGTGACGTTCTTTTCCGTTTCATTTGTAAAAAAAAAATTACCCTCATGCGCCTAAAGAAGTTTCACTTCAAAATGCATAAAAATATCACAACATTTCGTACTCTTGCGCAACCATTTTTATAAAATATTACGCGGTCCTTCCGGGGTGGGGTCGTTGACCCGCTTCGCTCGGCTAGTGTCTCAGCCATGCCCGTGTCGAACGTATATATCTAGAGCTATAGATAAATACGTTCGAGTGTTTTGTGCCTAAAGTGTTGGGAAAACCTCGCCTTAAAAACATATATTATGAACCGGTACGCGCCGGAATTTGTAAATAAAGTATGCCATCTAGAACCAAATCGGAAAAAACGTGAAGTTACGTACGATTCTTTTAAAACAACCGCCGTGACCACGATTCATGCAATTGGATCGAAATATCGGCTTCAAATATATATCGTGAGTACCCGTCATAATAATTACAATGTTAAAGTTCCGCAACGATAAAAATGGATACACTATGTTCCTTAAGAGATGCCATCGCGGACTTTTCTGTAGACCTTTATAAGATATACAATTCCACCATACATTATTTTGTTATAACTCAAAGGGTTTATCGTTGAAAGCTTCCAGACGGCAATTTTTTTCCCACACCTCCAACAAATATCGTTACTGTATTCAAAAACTTAACAAATTATAACATAAAAACCAACCTCGTGAACCTATCGATTGGTGAAAACAGCATGAAAATCAGTGCAGTAGTTTATGAGTTTATCGCGAACAGACAGACAGATTCGGCGAAGGACTTTGTATTATAATATAATAATAATAATATTGACACACTTTTCACACAAATTATCTTGCCCCAAGTTAAGCATATAATATAGCCTGTGTTATGGGTTACAAGACAATGATATATTTAATACAATACTTACTTACTTAAACATACATAAATACATTTAAACATCCATGACTCGGAAACAAACATCCATATTCATCATATAAATACTTGCACCTACCGGGATTCGAACCCGGGACCTCTAGCTTAGTAGGTAGGATCGCTAACCACTCGGTTATAAAGGTCGTCAAATATGTAGTGATAGTCATATTCTTGGCTTTGATCATATGACAGATATATATTCAAAGATTCTAGTGGGTTTTTTGCACGGCGCCTTATCTAAGGAAATTAAAATTTTATGTCTCAAGGTGACGATGGCAATTACGATAATTCAGTTTACTTTTAATACTACTCGTAAAAAATATCTCATTAAAAACTTCTTTACTGTCGCTTACATTTATTACTAATTTTATTTCCTACTAATAATCTGATGTAGGTACCTACCTACCTAAATATTTTTACAAATTCCGTTTCTTTCCTCGTGTGACTGGTTTTCCATTTATATGGATGAATCTGCATAAGTACTGTTCATGTAAAAAAAAATCTTACTGGTACAAATATTGATTACTTACATTACGTAAAAAAATGCATATTTATTTGAAACAGAACTTCATGCACACAAGTAGATATCGTATATGCAATTATGAGATAAATGTACTTACTAACACAATAGGTACAATAATTATACGTTTTATTTCATGCAAAAAGTAAGATACATACATAGTTTAGAGAAGAAAAAATAAATAAAAGAAAGGTTATTTACACGTATTTGTCTGGTCTGGATAATAATATATGTATAAGTTTGTTTGCATGAACCCCTCTTCAAGTGAGGGTGAAGGCCTCCTCTAAAAAATACCATGTGTACCTCTATCTTGGGCTATGTGCGACCAGCAGGTACCACCTACTTTTATCATCTCGTCTGCCCATCTCGTGTGGGGTCTGCCGTTCCACGTTGTTACCCTGTTGGTCCATCTCTCGTCCTTTAGCCTCGCTACGTGTCCAGCCCACTTCCATTTAAGTTTTTTGGCGAAGTTAGAGCATCCGTAACTTTACTGGTTTCTCTAATTTTTTGCATCTTTTTAATGTTGAGCATACTTCGTTCTATTCCCCGTAGGCCACTACCACAATACAAATAATTGAACAGTAGCGTAACTCAGCGGTAATTTATACCTACGTAGAGTTGGTACATACATAAAGAATGACAAACCGGACGGGGCGGCGCAGCTAATTAACTCGGACAGCGACCAGTCTCGGCGGCGTATGACGTGACACTCAATAGTTTTGTCTCCCCAAGATTGCTTAGCGGTCATGTAAAAGGTGTGTATGTGTGTGTGCTTCCAATCGGGAGCGCTCTAGTATTAAGTTGAAATACTGTTCTATTATTGTATTGTGCTGCTAGCTCGGACCGGTCACGCATGGCCGGGTACAAAACGAAATGAGAAAGTTAATATATTTTAATGAATATGGATTCAACCGACCAATCACGTGATTATAATGAATTACTTTTTGCGTGTCGGTTGCTACTTCACGAGTTCAACAGTCTTATACGCGCACATAAAGGTCTTTGCATCCAATGTACTATAATCTATAATTAAATATACTTAGTTTATTTTTTATTACTGTTTACGAAATGTTTGATATTTTAACTTTGTATGTGAGTCATATATTGAATACCTACAGCAACTTAAAAACAAATTTGTTATACCTACGTACCTAAATATACCTAACGTAGTCTTGGCATAAATACTGAAAGAAAAAAAAATCGGTTGCAAATCACATATTTTATTACTTTTACAGCGTCTTAGTTTAATACATAAATATGAAACTATTTAAAATATAAAAAGCTTATTCGAAGTTGGAGCCAATGGAGACCTCCATTGGCTCCAATACAGTCCTATAAACGTTGAGGCCAGTTATCAATAGAAGCACGCGCTCTCTCCATGGGAAAATTCTTCACTGCCAATGTTACGAATTATTTTAGAGACTCCAAATTATCATGGCATTTAGAGCGAGCCGTATTTTCTAAAACAGACCATAAATCATGTACAGCGGCTTAAAACTGACAAGTAGATACAAATAAACAAGAATAGATGTCAGAGGTACTGTAAAGGATAGACATTTTATCCCACAACTTTTAGTCCCTGAGGTGAGCCCGTTGGATCCACATAATATAAATTATAAAGAACGACGACGAACGAAAACTACACAGATCTTTCCTTCCAAAGATTTCCTCGTCGTCTTGTCTGTTTCCTTATTTTCATTAAAAAAAAGAATTGTGTCACTTCCGGGTGTAAATGGCCAATCCAGTTCATACTTGATCCTAGGCTCAAACATGAAAGAAGACTCAATGTCTATCATTCTTGTAGTCATAATCGACCAGAGCTGCGAACTGTATAAAGGAGATTAAAAGGTTGCCAATTTAATCCCCAGAAGACTCAAGTTAGCACATTTACCGCAAAAAATACGCATTTGTCGTATCATTGCTCTTCGACAACACTTACAAACTACACCTCTCTAAAGTCTCGCCTATTATTGCCAATTCCGCGGTCATCTGGAGGCCAAAGCCAAATTGGCTTCGAAGAAGATGGGCGTCATAAATATACCACGGCAATACTTAAAGCCGGCCCACTTTCTAGCGCTCTACAAAGTACCGGTCCGGCCACATATAGAGTATTGCTGTCATCTTTGACTTGACCGCGTGCAAGGCAGAGCTGCTCGAATTGTCGGAGACCCAGTGATCTGTGAACGGCCGGATCACTTAGCGTTGCGTATAGACGATGTGTCTTCTATCGCATTTATTTGAATGCTCTGAAGAGCTGTTTCACCTGATTCCTGCCGCCGAATTCAACCTTCGAATGATACCCCACAAAGTGGGATATCAACCCCACCATCTGGATGCAGTTTTCAAGGAACTTTCTTCCACGTACAACCAAGCAGATAAGAAAGTACATGTGACTTTTCTAAAAGGCCAGCAAAGCTCCGGTTTCTTCAGCGGTAACCATTCAATATTCATAAAAAAAGTATGTGACGGTATTGCCTGTTGCATCTAAAACTTATTATAAGATTCCATCACAAACCCGAGTACGTCGAATTCGCCTCTTCTGGACACGGTTATAATGTGTTACGAATCCATTACCTTCAATTAATTTGGAAGAACTGTATTATTTCGTTACGAGCATTGTACAGTGGTAATAAAGCATTACTGATTATTAAACAAAACTGTTCTGTAGATATAGTTAAAGGATTACTAAAATGAAACTACAACATAATGATTGCTATTTCTTTATTAAAATTACATTATAAACGTCCTCGTTGAAAATACTTCAAAAATAACATCAATAATAATCAATATACAGACATAAAAATGTCAAATAAAAAATAAATTTAGGCTGCCGCTATCACAACATTACTTCACAATATGGCGCTACTTCCGGTTTCGCCATAGACAAATTGGGCACATCCGGTGCTCCCGTTTAACACGCAAAAGTTGGTTTGAAGCGAAAGCAAATCTTTAATAGAACAATGTTATTTTAATACATAACCAAATAATCACCAACATTAACTCACTGCTACTAACAAGAGGCCAAGAACTTTTTATTCAGCCAATTGACACCAGAATAAATTAAGCTATTCGTACATATTTAACCCTGACAACAATAACATTACTTCATATTATCATCATTGTATTCACGTTCTTTTTATATCAAGGTAAAAAATATGACGAATTTGTCAAAGCAAATCTCTACTTTTTTTACTGTGACTACTTAGAGCATTGTGAACGAGAACAACAGCTCAAACCTAGGATCATGTATCAACCTGGATTTACTAATGAAATAGCACATTGTATCGGCGAGATCACAACATACAAAAACTTTTGGGAATAAATACACCGAAAATAATATTGTACCTTGTCAAAGTTTCTGTATTATTTAGTGGTCCCAACGCTTGCGACCAACACGTCGGCTCTCTGATTGCCAATAATTTAAGTGGTAATTGAGTGTTGCATAAAAAGGTCACCTTAAGAAATATGGTGATGATACTTTTTATATCTAACTTTCACAAATTATCAAAACAAAATGAGTTCTTTGGTCAATTAGGAGATCAAGCTGGTATGTAATTAGGTAAGTATTACAGTAATATTAAGCATTCGATTCGTGTAAGTATTTGCTCACATTATTCTTGTTTCATATTAAATAGCTGCTCGTGAGAATCTGTAAAGCACTTTTTGTTACTACTTTATCTACACCCATGTTTTAAATCCTCTATTAATGATTCTGAAACAGTTAGCATACCGCTAACATTAAAAAGGCCAGTCCTAGTAACCATTGCATCGACTAAACGAGTGATGTAATGTTGTACTGAATTTCAGAGGATTCATATTATGGGTATAGATAAAGTCTTGTATGCAACCGTTGATAATTAGGTATAAATTACTCATGTGATTCTATTAAATTTTATGTGATACTATTTAATTTTTATTTACTAAACCCACATTCGTGTTTTAATACACCTTATTACACAACAGTTTCATAAATAACTATTATATATTGTAAAGTGTTCAGCTGTAGATTCTCCAAAACAATAAATAAATAATGTTAAGCTGCAAAAGCCACACTGAACGGAAATCAGAAAACATAATTTTTGGAGTGGAAAGTACAAATTTTTTCTTAGAATGATTGAAAGAATGCAATTTTAGAAATAATGTGTAAATGTTAAATTATCAGTCAGTCATTATCGTGATTATTTTTCAAAACAATCAGAAGCACATTCAAATTATAATTCCCGATACAAAAGCGAAGCCACCACGTTTTACAGCTTTTTAATTTGTCCGGGTTATAGAATTGAGTCCCCGGATGTACGCGTATAACCAATCCAGTTGATACTTGATCCTAGGCTCCAACATAACCTTTTATGTCTCTCAGTGACATTGACAAGATGGCGTCCGAAAGTTCCAAATTAAAATTTATGTTTTACGGTTTGCCGCGCTTCACACCAACTTTTGCGTGCCAAACTCAATCATGATATCTTAAAATAAAATAAATGCTTGCCTGTGACGGTTGAGTATTTCGTAAACTATTTACATTTAAACAAATAAAAGCATTGTGTTTTTTAGTCAAATCGCAATTCCTTGCGCCGACTAGATATTTCTGTGACAACTTATCCGATTTCACATATTTTCATTAAATTTCACGCACCTATTGATGGGAAAGTAAACTTTATGCTTACTATCATTTTACTATTTACGAACATCAATTAATAATACACGCAGAATATAAGTGTCCTTAATTGGACTATATGATTATTTTATTTTTCTGACCACGGTAATGAATTATTCCTTTTCAACATTTTCTTTAGATCTGCTTTAAACAACGACGATACAATAATTTTAAACAATCAGGATTTTCTAGGTATCTTATTGTGTTTTAGTAGGTGTGTTTATTACTCAGTTCAGATAATGTAAATGGGACCTAAGAACCACATATTAGAGAGGATTTTATAATAAAGTCCCAGCCGCTGTTCAGGCATTATCTATAAATTAATTCAAATGTTTTATTAAAAATGGCTCTGTCGTAAATCCTATTGCTCCACAGCTGAATATCTAAGTGATCCGACAGCCTGGGACTAGATTATGATTATTTTATAGTAATAGCAATGACAATACAATATTGTATATTTAATTAAAAGAGCGAAAGTAAAGAATGCTGGGAGAGTTTCTTGCGCCGCTTCTTCTCTCTCAGAGCGCCATTTGTTTCCGAAGCGGTATTAGTATCTAGTATATTACAAATGACATCAAAAAAAAATCTAAAGGAATCAATTTTGAGAAAATAAATGCTTTTTAACATGATTTATCCATTGATTTTTCATAAAATGATAATACTAAGCAAAACCAATCTGTCAAATCTATGACAAAACAGACTTTGATTGAATTTAGAAAAAAAAAGACTGTCTGTGAGTACGGGCATTTAGTTGATATGTCCACATCTGACCAATTATGTCCATATATGACCAATTATGTTCATATTTGTCCTAGTATGTCCATATATGCCTAACTATGTACATATATGACCATATAATCTCTAAATAAATACACATATCATATATAGGTATTTCGTCTACACATACAAAGAACGTAACGTACATTACCCCTATTGAGTAGTTTTACATTTTGATCGGTTTAAACTTTTAAGTTAATTATGTAAGGTTTTTTAAAAAAAAAATCATTCAAAAAAAGGTTGTGAAGTGAATAAAGGTGATTTTACACTGAATTGATTAAATATATATATAAATAATTAAAATACTCAGTGAATAAAAAACCTTAAACCGATCAAAATCTACCAAAACCACCATATTTCTACATTACAAAAATTACTATTTCCTTCCAAATATTACCCTCATAACTCTCCACATATCCCAACGTATACCATTCGCCACGAATCTGGCAACACAGACGCGACTATATCGCAATAATTATTATAAATAAGTCAACATGCTGCTTAAACAAATTAAAAAAAATATCTACGGCTTCGTAAGTGACCGTTGGGTTTTTTTTTAAACAAGCGGGCAAAATCAAAAACTTCTCTTGGTCAAAATAAAATACGAAATTGACTTTTCGACAAAAGAGGATTAAAAAAATTATCAAGCTAATTGAATGAATACAATGACAAGATCAAAAAAGTCAATTGTTTGCCCAAATTTTTTTCACGAGTACCCTCAGTAAAAAAATCCAACCCAAATGTCAAACACGTTATTATAAATACTATTACTACAGCACCTACCTAGCAGTAAACACTAAATATTCACAGTATCTAAATATATAAAGACTGATTACATATGGCATTATTGACAAGCTAAACTAAACATATACACCTACATCAACATTAGTAATATATCCGTCTTTGTTACAACACACCTCTAAGTCCCGGTTTCACCAATCATACTTCAAACTGAGTTCAATAAAACTCAAATAAACGAGTTCAAATGCCAGTCTTGATCTCGATTAAACACGAAGCGATTTCACCAACACCTTCGAGCGTGTAACGTAAGCTGTACATTTCTAAGACAATCGAATGTATCAAATACCTGTCAAAACTGTCATCGTGAATATGAACAAAATCATAATTGTTAAATGTCAATGTTTCTATTACGATAACGACAGTGATAGCGCTTGAACGCAATCAAATATGTTCAATTTCCAAAATTCGGCGGTCAGCATTTAAACGCGTTTAGGCTATTAACTGCGTTTACTTTGTGTTGGTGAAATCAGAATTGAATCTGGAAACTCGTTTACAGTCGTAACCTCAACTTCATAGTGTTTTAATCGCGTTCAACTTCAATGGTGGAATCGGGCCTTAGCGAGATGCGATTGTTTTTGGCGCTGGAACAAAATTAAAACGGCTTTAAGATTTGGGAATGATATTGATTAACCCTTCGCGTTCCGGGCTCTCTAAACCTTGAATGTCCCAATCGGGCGATTTTGGCGCGCGAATTTTTGCGAGCGAAAGTGTATTTATACGTATTATTTTACGTGTAGCAAAAGAATGCTTATAGTTAGGGTGATTTCAAAGAATTCATCTGAAAGGTATTGAAACAATGTACGATAATAAGTGTAAGTCATTTGATTTTTCTTTTTATTTTATTTTACACAGACCTTTCTTTGGAAAACAGTTATATGTTAGAATAAACAAAAAACAAAATTGTTATCTTCATAAGTGGTTTATGTTTTCTCAATCAACTCTAGTATATGCTAATTCTTTTCACAAAACTTAAATTTACATGCTTCATAGTAATAAGACACCCACGTGAAACAAAGAGAGGACACAATCGTGAGCGCAAGTTCATTGACCGAAACTTGTTTAGCTTTGCGACTGGAAGTAGTTACTATAATATAAACAGGAATTAGTAAACCGACGGAGATGGTTTCCGGTTTTGTAACTTTTACTACGAATGAATGAATATATTTTGTTGTATAACATATATTATTATGATATATTTATATAGAGGCCGTTTTAATAACGTTAAGTCAGCAAATAAATCTTTTAGTCTGAACAGTAGTGTTACGCGAATTTTTTTTTTTTTGTTTATATCAAATATGGTGTTTCGAACGCACTCGAGGGTAGAATGGTATTTCTCCATTATTCAAGGCCAGTATTTACGATAACGTATCTGTTTCAACACTTATATACCGCTTTGAAAGAAAAGAAGAGAAGAAGAAAGAAGGATGCTTTCTGGATCAAAGGCTGCATCAACTAACTTTAGCAATAACAAACATGTTAAAGTACCGGTTAAGCGAAATATGAGTTGCACCATTGGACAATTTTTAGATGACGTCATAACCTTAACTGTTAACCGTACCGTCGAATTTTTGCCGATTAAAGCTAGTGTTAAGGTTTAATAGCGACCTGCCATAGTTTCAAACAAATATTCGATATTGACTTGATATTTCACATTTTAACATTTAACCATGCTAAGGACGATACGATGGTTAAACACATTCCGCAGTTAACATTTAGTTAAACCTTAACTATAACAGCTAATATGATAGTTTAACAGAAGCATCTTACAAACCGTCAACGTTAGTTGTACACGATAAGCTATTGTTTATGCGAATTAGATAGACCAGACTTTAGCGGAACTATGCACCAAATTACTGTCGAACATATATCCATATTTCTACATCTAGATGTATGTTACATATTGCCACTATACGGAATAACTAATAATATTTTTTTAAATATTAACTAAAATCAGTGTAACAATCCCAAATCTCAGCCTTAGATCAACCAACTGTTTGTTTAATTCTTAAACTACCGCCAAAAACAAAAATCAATATGGCGCCTGTGGGCCTCCATACAATTGGTCGAGATTTGACGTTTCAGTTGACATATTGGCAGCAAAACGCCTCGCCTATCTAACATCTACTACACGGCCACATTATCTCTGGACCTCGCTGGAACTTGAAGCCCCCTCCCGTTCCCATTTCACCCCCACGTGCTCGTCCTGTTGCGTCAGTACAGTTTGCAGTTTCATTACCGTTAGGTACACGGCATGATATTTTCGTGCTATCACTGCTTCGTTTTTGAAGTTTTCATTGTTACGTCTCGACTTTTGTTGTTAATCTGTTGTTTTGTGTCGCTATACTGCCAGAGACTACTTTTTTTACTTAACCCAGATTCTTACTTTGATTTTTCGTCAATATAATAATAATCTGCATCACAACACATCACCTTTACATCAATCTACAATACTGAAAAATAAATCGTTGTTTATTTATTAATAATAATATCCTAGTGATGCTTGTTTTGCACACCGTAACAAAGCGACGATGTGACGTCAGGTCTAGAGATAATGTACCCGGGTATTATATAGGTAGCTATCCGCGTTAAATAAAATTTGTACAATCAAATAATTAACAAAATAGAATGGCACAAATATTTATCAATCCCTGGCGTAATAAATTTAAATAATCCAACCAAAGTCACAGTATGTATTATGACGTCACAAGTCTTGAACCACAGAATACAAAAACAGCGAAAAGACCTGCCATATTTACAGTGTATTTGGCCATATTATTAGTTTCACAGATAATAGATAATATGAAATAGAGTACAATTCTCTATTGTAGATTACTGTTGGCAGCCCTGTTGGCAGACAAAGTCGGGGCGAGAGTCCATATGAAGGGTATGTTCCGATATGCTCTGCGACCACTGTACAGTGTGACGTCAATTTAGTATACTGTGAAGCCGTTCCTTTATAGCCAGTTATACTGGTTACTATTTAAAACGGAACGCAATCCCGTATACTGTCAGCCGCATTTTTTGACGCAGCATTCAAATGAGTTTATTAAGGTTTTATAGTTAATTAAAAAAAAATGTTGTTAGAGTACTGTCAAATTAAAATTATTTGGGATTAAACTATAGGTATTGTTTATAAAACGTTAGGCACTCGAGTGGTTTTGAATGATCACGTGATCAAAATACTGCGAATACCTAACCGCCAGTGCTCACAGTAGAATATGGCGGCGATTTATGACGCCGATGACGATTCATATATTTCCCTAGGGCACTGCGGCAGTATACTGTCAGTCTATAACGGAACGAATTTTTCTACAGTGACAGCACTGTGCAGTGCTCGCAGTGCATATCGGAACATACCCTAAGTGTGTGAAGATTCGTAACGTCTTTAATATTTGTATTTAGATATGTAGCATTCAAAACTGTTCGAAATGAAAATAGTACAGAACGAAATCTGTATAAACCATTCTGTATAAACATTCGCAAAATTCTACATTTAAAATATGAATGAGTTTAAACCTTAGAACATTTATACGTCTAGTAAGACTGTGACAGCTGTGAAATCTTGACAGTTAACCTGTATTTTGAGCAATACACGCACACTAACACAAAGTGACATACAAATCGCGAGTGTAAGTCGTAGCTTGTCACGCACACTCAAGTAATAAACCTGGTCTGATTTTCATCTGGTGTTAGAGAGGCTTATCTGGAAGTATAAATCACCTAAGGTTTAATCATTAAATAATTATGAAATCAGCACGCCTAGATACAAATTGTATACACGACATTCTTGAAAATATTACTGATAAAAAATCTCTAATCAAGTACGTACGTGGCGAAAATGTTAACATACAAAATATTATAAAACAATAGTACATTTTCTATTATTATTACTGCTATATATGACAATAATAAAGTAGTAGATATGCATTTGTATTATTATGAAAAAAACACACTTTCTTTATTAATGAATCTGTTAATACTTTCTCTGTGGCATTTAGAAAAAAGGCCACAGACTACTCTCTATGACAGAGAATTTTTTTGCTATTGTGTCAAAATTAATAAAAATAATAGGTCAAGATTCACGTCCGTATGTCCGTCTTATATACGAATACATTAACGGTAACAGAAACCATTAAACATTCATTCAAATTAAAACCTTATTTCGTTGCAGTTATGTTAAAAGTTTATTGTATACGCTCATTAGAAGTAGCATAACGTCACGCGCTAGAAACGAGAATAAGAGGCAAAAAACATTTTATTTTAGCTACTGAAATGTAATTATTTAGCAAAATGATTAACGTCAAGTTAGTTACACAATTTTTATTAATTTAAAGGGGCACTTAACCGAATTGCGCGGCGTTGTATTCAAAGCGCGGTCGAAACACACCTGAACGAAAACTCTGCCTAAAATATGCGTAGGCATAGTTTGATCGCGATTGTGAGTTTTATTGGATAAAGTTTTTTTTCACAGGGTTGCCACTTCGACAAATTTGCAAAAAATAATTACCCAAAAGAGTAACTCTATTCCATAACCATGAATAATTGCATGTGAATCAAATTTTTACTTCAGTAATATTCTGCATAAGTATTGCCATATTTTATATTATTTAATAATAATAATACAAATGCATATAATTTCAGATCTACAGAATAAGATCAATGGAACGCGCGAAGTTAGAAAACACTCAAAGTTTGGTAATATTGTGCGTGATTTGGGCTTACTTAGCGGTGGTAGGACCAACTGAGCACACAACTAGGTGATACCCGCGTTATTTCTTAAAATTTTAAACACTTTGTACTAAATTAAAATATCGCAATTTTTTTTAACATAACGGCTAAAACGTATAACAATTCAATTTACATCTTAGACATGTTTATTATTATAGTACAGATAGCAAAAAAAAATTAGTTTTCTAAGAGCCGCGTCCATACATTTCACCTTATTCTTGTAGCGAGGAATAATAAGTTACGAATATAAAATAATGTCTTAATTCTAATATAATACGGATAATTATTACTTATTTGGCAGTAGCGGATACTATATCACTGCACCCTGTAAATAAATATATTTAAAAAATCAATTCATTCATGAAAACGTATAAAAGTTTTTAAGACATCAAAAGGCATTTATTTTCACAAAATTGATTCCTTTAGAATTCTTTTTGATGTCATTTCTAATAACCACTAGATATTACTACCGCTTCGGATACAAATGGCGCTCTGAGAGAGAAGAAGTGGCGCAAGAAACTCTCCCAGCATTCTTTTTTTTGCGCTCTTTTCAATAAAAATATACAATAGTGTACAGTAATTTCTATCGCTATAAAATAATCACAATCTAGTCCCAGGCTGTCCGATCATTTAGATATTCAGCAGTGGAGTAATAGGATTTACGACAGAGCCATTTTTTTATAAAACATTTAAATTTATAGATAATGCCTGAACAGTGGGTGGGACTTTATTATAGAAGTGTATACATTTACCCTTAAAGCTATTATGTATCTTATGAAGCCTACTAGAATTAGTTACAAGCAATCCCTTATTTCTAGTGTTATAATAATGAAAATCACTATTAAGAGCAAAATCATCATGTTTAATATATCAACATGTTCAATTTTATATAAGCCTAAGATTGTTGTTTTAGGACAGTACGATACTAATATCGAGCTTATATGAACAAGTTCCAATTATTTACCAACAAGTTTGTTTTAAGAAAAAGTTCGTTTATTACTAATGATTAGCTTATGGGTTTAAGAATGAGAAAGCGATAAAACTTAAAAAAAAATCTATAAGGTATCAATTGGAACTTAATAAGGACTGCATATATCGCAGGTATAAATCAAGTATCTGCCCATTACAATGCAGTGCCACGCAGGAATATTGAAAAACGCAAAAATTCTGAAGACATGTTAAGTCTCATTTACCCAGTAATTTCACTAGCTACGGCGTCCTTCAGACCGAAACACAATAATGCTTACACATTACTGCTTCACGGCAGAAATAGGCATTGATTTGGTATAATATAATCTAGATTCACAACATCAACTCTATGATTGTAAAATTGACATTGGAAAGAAACAAATAAATCAGAGGCGGACTAATAAACTAACGACCAGTAAAATTGTCAAAATATCATTACATTACAATATCACTATATTGGACCTGTGACATTATAATGTCACAGATACATAGGAAAATGTATTATTGTAAACACTGCTGTTCCTTCCATTAGGTAAACTGTGGTAGACTATAATTGGCTATGTTTTTGTATTTAATTATAAGTGATTATTTTGTATTAAGCTGTTGTCAACCCCAATAAAATAAAATAAAATAAAAAATCAGGCCGTTAAATTGTAAGAAATGAAGTCGATTGACTATCCATCGTTTAATTATAATAATATCCCTAGTGCAATAATTGTAATATCACGGCTTTGACAATATACCTGCTATACATAATATGTTTGCAAAGAAAAGAATATACAATATATAGTTGATAGTAACTAGTTGGGAGTAGGTTACGATTATTGTATAGCAATAACAATGACAGTACAATATTGTATAATTTATTAAAAAGAAAGAAAATATTATTGTTGAGAGAGTTTCTACTTTCTTGCACCGCTTCTACTCTCTCGGTGGTAGTGTTAGAAATGACATAAAAAAAAATTCTAAAGGAATCAATTTTGTGAAAATAAATGCCTTTTATACGGACAAGCTCGTTTCAACTCACCTATAGGAAGAGCACGGGTCGCTCGTGCGCTCGGTCGGAGCCACTCGAGTGAGATCTGTTGGTGCACCCCCCACCACCCCCTCCTCCTCCTCCACCGACTCCACCTTCCACCACGCTGGTGCCGCTACCACTCGATGTCGACTTAACTTCGCCCTCCCGATTCACTGCTAAATTAATATATTTAAATGTTGCACCTTTTCGACATGAGTTTTGTCTTCGTAAACCCCTAAAAGCATAGGCATAGTAGATTTTACAACGACTGCACAAAACGAACCATTTTTATCCGAGACTTTTAGCAGCACGAGCCGAAGGCGAGGGCTGATAGTAATGTCGAGGATAAAATGGTTGTGTGGACGAGTTATAAACTCTGGTTTTCATTTCGATTGCGAGAAAATAAAACAGTAGTATAACATGGACATCTTTAACAATTTTAGCAAATTTGAAGAAATAAAAGCACGAAAAAACAAGACCTGTTTCCCGCCGCTTTCATTATTTATCTTACGACATTGATATTATTAAGTTTTGGCTCCAGACCTATACAGCCTACTATTAAATAAATTTTGTAATATATATATATATATTTAATTAATAAAATAACCTACCGTATTTTAAATTAAATTTTAATATCTTTTATATCTTAAAAAACACATGAGGCAAATAAATTAAAGTGAATATTATAAAATAACAAATTCTATCTCTGAACTTTTTATTGTGTTTGGCTGTATGGCTCATTTTCTTTGCCTTAATATAGATACATTTATGAGTAGATACGTTAATGTACTTGTGCACAAAAATCGATTTTGTGCAGCCTATATTTTGTGCACAAATAAGCAATTTCAGAGCATGAGAATTGAAAAAGTATTTTGAATTTGGAATTTGCAAATGTTGTTAGTAAAGGTTCGAATCAACCTCAAGACAAGACAAGCCACAAGCGGTAAAATATTCGCTGAGACATTTCAGTTCTAAAGCGACAACTTTACTTTCTTCGGAACACTCATATAGCTTCACACATATATTTCCAACATAGTTATTACCTGGAGGTTCTTTGGCGGTGAGGTTATCTGAGCCGGCACTCGAGCCCCCGCTGCCAGAAAGCACGCTCTCTTCACGATTGTACCTGAAATGTTATGAATTGTTTTAGGCTTAGAACATTTATACGGTACGGTACAGTTATCTGTATTAAAAATAAGTAAAAAAATATAAACAATATGTTATGTTTTTAAAGTGATAACTTTTGTTTTTCAAATTTCATTTGTGTATTAATCCTAGAAGTGAGGGTTATCACTTTAAAAACATAACATATTGTTTAGATTTACAAGAGCGACATCTCAAGTCAATTTTCTAATATTCAAATATTGGGGTTGAGCAGGTTATCAACTGTAAAGTAGATCCTGTGGATGAAGCCACAACCTGTGATGAGAGTTGAACAAAGCAAACATAATTTTATAACGAAGCGGTACTCGAACGGTTAGCTCAGTTGGTTAGAGCACCGGCACGGAATGCCGGAGGTCGTGGGTTCGAATCCCGCATCGTTCATAAAATTTTGTTTTTCAAATTTTATTTGTGTAAAAAAAATATTTCTGACGCCTGAAACATCAACTTCTGTTTTAAATTTGATATAGTCAGAGTTTATTAGTTTAAAATTGACTATAATGGATATTCCTTCGTATTGCCGCTAAGTACGAACATCGCAGTCTTGACGTTAAGTACGCGTTTACGAATCCGACAAAAATAAAATATGTTTCGGTAGAGTTTGTGATGAAATGAACCTAAATCTAACAAAACTAAAAATTGCTACAAATAGATTACTCCTTTATCTCCAATTAGCGGGAAATTTTTGCTTTGAAATTTTGATATTTTATGTCGTAAAAACGATTATCCGTTACCTCTCCACACAAAATTGACGAAATGGGGCTTCACTCAGGATCATTTTTCTGCTACTACTTATATAATCTTGTCTCTTTAAAAATACGTAAGGATAGCAGATATAATATTTTCAAAAACACGGGAAATAAATTAATGAATATGTTATAAATAATCTCAGATAAAATAAAAAGGAATCGTCTAAATATCATATATTTTTCTGATAAGCATGAAGCTTTAAAGAGTATTAAGGGTTATTTTATTATGTCACTCCGTACGCATTGCACAGAAAGATCTATCGAAACAACGTCATTCCGCGCTCGGATGCCGTCGTGGGTAGACACTATGTCGGTTGTAAGCAGCAGCTCGTACTCAGAAAATAATTTTCTAAAAATTATGTTTCTGTATTATTTTGAAGAATTAGTGATTTACTCTAACTATAAGGTCTATATTAAATCGAAATCCAAGATGGCGCTTATAAAATTGGCAACTTTTCTTCATGGGTGTCATTTTCATGGTTTTCGGGGTCAACGATATCAAATATCGGGTCAAAATCTAAATTCAAGATGGCGACTATGAAATTTACCAACTTCTCTTCATGGGTGTCATTTTCATGGTTTTCGGGGTCAACAATAACGAATATCGGGTCAAAATCTTAATTCAAGATGGCGACTATGAAATCTACTATGCTATATTTTGCGCGGCAGCCAATTTAGATTTTAAAAATGATCCCAAATTCGTTCTCTGCACTCTCGAGAACCTTGGATACGATATCCATATTGTTGAAATAATAATTTTGCGCGGCGGCCATCTTGTATTTCAAAAGCAATCCCCAATTCGTTCTCTGCGCCCTCGAGAACCTTGGATTCGATATTCATAATGTAGATATCATAATTTTGCGCGGCAGCCATCTTGGATTTCAAAAATGATCCCAAATTCGTTCTCTGTACCCTCGAGAACCTTGGATTCGGTATCCATATTGTTGAAATCATAATTTTGCGCGGCGGCCATCTTGTATTTCAAAAGTGATCCCCAATTCGTTTTCTGCGCCCTCGAGAACCTCGGATACGATATCTATAATGTTGAAATCATAATTTTTCGCGGCGGCCATCTTGGATTTTAAAAAAACTGCGTTTACTGCACATCATGTCATTACAAAAGTTATATTTATATAATTTGCTTGAGGAAGAGGAATTAGGAGTTAAAGAAACACAATTAATTGCTTAATATTTAAACTATCGACGGAAACATAGGTTATGGATATGATACCATATAAAATGTCACAGTCATGGCGAATGTGCCACATTATTTCAAGAATTAGAAAAAGGATGAAAGTTTTACTGGAAATATTATAAAAAAATTAAATGAAAACCGACGTCAATAACAAGAAACACTATAAGTGAAAAATAATTTTTATCTCCGCTTTGGTGGAAACCGGGCCTTATTCTTAGTTTTCAAAAATCAAACTTCTATTACTATTATCATTAAATGCATAATAAATGGGGGAAGGGAGGAGAAATGACCGGCCATAATTTCGGATCAAATCGTCATCCTCACGTTTTTTTATGGAAAAAAAGGATGAGGCGAACAGGATGTTCAGCTGATGGTAATACGCCCTGCCCATTACAATTCACTGCAAGGATTCTTGAAAAACCTCAAAAATTCTGAGCGGCACTACAATTGTGCTCTTCACCTTGAGACATGAGATGTGAAGTCTCATTTGCCGAGTAATTTCACTAGCTACGGCACCCTACAGACCGAAACACAATAATGTTTCACCGCAGAAATAGGCACCGTTGTGGTACCCATAATCTAGCCAGCATCCTGTGCATCTCTCATCTGCACACGCAGCAGATTCAACAGTCTGCTTTAGCCATGCTGTGGCAGGGCTACCACGCTCCCCCTGCTGAGTAGCAACACTACACCTGACCGGTCGACTAACCTAAAGAGGCTTCAGCAACCTTAGCTAGACTACTCTGCCACGAGCGTGTCTATCGAGAAGAAGATATGATAAATAAGAAAACATGTTTCGAGGATCGGTACGCCATCAAGCGAACTGGTAGTTCGCGGACAGGAGGGGAACGTCCTCTCCGTGTATTGTCCACATTGAGTCACAGTAAGAAATTAATTGTAACAGTGTCCCTTGACTATTCCCGTGGGAGATAATCATATGAAAAATGAACTTACCCGTATATAGTGTGTTCGGACGTGACACACGAGCTGTATTTGAACGGTATGGGTTGGTATCCGTACGAGCCAGCGTACGCCATGTATCCCGGACCCATAGCGCTGAAAAAAATAACATTCATATGCACATAGGCGAATTTGCTTGAAACTGTCATAACCATAATGTTAATACCAGGAACAAACCACTCACTTACCATTCCTACTACTCGGCTAAGTAAGTCTTTTGTGGGGCAATGTATATGCTTCAACAACAAGATCCCAGAAAATGTTAAAAAAAAATGTAGAACAAAATTCAAAAGTATTGTTTAAAAACGATTGTGTGGTACAGGTTACTATAACATAATTGACTTTCTTAATGATACCACAGATTGAGAATGGAGCGAACACCCTCACGGTATTTCATTATATATTTTATCTACACCCATGCTTTAAATCCTCTATTAAAGATTCTAAAACAGTTAGCATATTGCCAACATTAACACCCAATGTTCTAATAACCATAACATCATCCCAACAAATGTTGTAATTAAATTCAGTACAACATTATACCATAAATTATGGTCACTAGGACTGGCTTTTTTAATGTTAGCAGTAAGTTAACTGTTTCATCTTTTATACAGGATTCATATTAAGGGTGTAGTAAGTCTTGTATGCAACTATTGATAATTAGGTATTAAAACACTCACACTATTGTCACATAAGCAGCCCACATTATTGTTTTAATACCCCTTACTACACAACAAAGTGATGATTGTCGACCGTGCTAAGAACAACTCGCCAGAGGTTAAGAAAGTAGCAAATTGCGAGGTAGTGCCAACTTACATATACCTGGGGGTACTGATTTCAAATAATGGCGGCTGCATAGACGAAATCAAACGACGCATGGCAATCTCCAGATCGGCAATGGATAAATTGAGGAAAATATGGAAGGATCGCAATATCACAAAAACCAAAAAATACGACTTGTAAGGGCTCTCATATTCCCCATATTCCTCTACGCTGCTGAGACATGGACCCTACGAGAAAGTGACAAGAAAAAGATCAATGATCTTTATATGTGGTGCTTTAGAAGAATGCTCGGTATATCATGGACGGAATTCCGAACCAATGAGTCCATTCTTCGGGAGCTCGGCATCAAACAGAGACTGTCTGCTAACGTACAAGCTCACATTCTCACTTTCTTGGGGCATGTATCGCGACGGGGAAGCGACTCCATAGAACGCTTAATAGTACAGGGTAAAGTCGAGGGCACTAGACCACGAGGCAGGTCCCCGATGAGGTGGACGGAGTAAGTGATGCAAGCTGTCGACGGTACTCTACATGAATGCACGAGAAGAGCGGCAGTTCGCGACGAGTGGCGTCGCATTGTGAAACAGGCCACTAACCTCGACGTGACGACCACGACCACTCTGACTGAAGAGTGTAACGAAGAAGAAGAATTACACAACAGTTGCATAAATAACTATTATCTACACCCATGCTTTAAATCCTCTATTAAAGATTCTGAAACATTTAGCTTATTGCCATTAAAACACCTAATGTTCTAATAACCATTACATCATCCAAACGAGTGTTGTAATGTTGTACTGAATTTCATAACAACACTCCTATATTTTTTTCGATCCCTTCATGCGCAAAGTGTTTCAATAGACAGCCATATTCTTATTGCTCGATGCGTGGTATCTGTATGAATTTCAAAAAAAGAACATTTTCGTTTACGCGCGTTCTACACTACCAGAACGTCGCGCGCCGTAAAAAAAGTAGGTTATTCGAATCCGAATATTCGAGTGAATTTTAATTATTGAACTATACAAAATGTAAATTACTACTAAAATAAACATTTGATACATTAATACTTAGTTTATTTGTATATAATCAGTAATGAATGATATTAGGTTACTACTAGGACTGGTGTTTTAATGTTAGCAGTAAGCTAACTGTTCCAGAATCTTTTAGAGGATTCATATTCTGTGTGTAGATAAAGTCTTGTATGCAACTGTTGATAATTAGGTATTAAAATAAAGAATGTTGATTAGTGATAATAGTGTCACATGAGTGTACCCCTCATCACACAACAGTTGCATAAATAACTATTATTGCACGATATTGCTTTTTTACAAAATTTTTATCAAAATAAAGAAGTCCGCTGAGTTTCTTGCGCTCGTTCTTCTCAAGTCAGAGGCATTACTTTTTCGAATAGATTTTTTCAAGATAAATGATATCATGTCCTATTTTGAATGTAGTCTAAGGCTTCGGTCTCTACTTACTTGGGGTTAGGCAGCGGCGGCAACGTGTCACTGGCTAGACTGTCACAATCCGCACTCCGCAACCGCAGTGCGGCTAATTCCGCACACAGGTCACCGGCGATGTAGTAACACTGCTCCGAGAACGTGATCTTGTTGACCGTATGTCGGATGAAACCGGCCTGCAAACCAAAGTAACTAATAATACTGACACACTCTTACACAAATTATCTTGCCCCAAACTAGGGATAGCCTGTACATGGATACAAGACAACGATATATTATTTAATACAACATACTTAACAATATGTTATGTTTTTAAAGTGATAACCCTCACTTCTAAATCATAAACAACTAAACTCACAATCATTTATATAAAATATGTATAATATTTTAGGCATATGCAACGAATAGAAATTTGAGCATATGCTTTGAATACTTACTTTAAGCATATGCGACGCATATTTCCTTGCATCCCGTCTGTCCGCAATGCCGGCCACATGCTGAAGTATCCAGTCGACGACATCAGCGCCGATGAACGCGTTCGGTATCGTAATCTTCAGCCACATACGGTCACGGATCTCCAGACCTGGAATGAGCGATGCCTGTTACATTTATAACATAGAGCTGAGATCTATAAAGTGAACTGACTTATCTAGCGAGTTGAGTCGAGGTCTGTATTTATAATCATCTAGCTTTGAGGGCGCTTTCGCACTTGAAGCTCTGTTTAAATTAAGGCGAATAACTCGCGGGAAGGAAGTCGCTCGCGCCGATTGTGTCAGCTAACTTGTATGGACGTGTTCAAATTGACGCTAGTAGTCGCTCAAGTTGCAGCGAAACAAGAGCGGGACGCCCGGCGGGATTTTTTGATCTCACAATGCATGATGTTTCTCCACTGAAGAACCAAAATAGACACGCGGGAAGTCGCGTCAGTTTGAGAGGCTAAGCGAGCGGGCGAATTACGCTAAAACGAGTCCCGCTTCCCGCGCGTTATTCGCCTCAGTTTGAACAGAGTTTAAGTCCAAAATACTTAGAAAAACGACGACTTAGAAAAATCTCAGACTATAAGCCGAAAAAAAAAATTGAATTGAAATATGTAATCCTACTAATCCTACTAATATTATAAATGTGAAAGTTTGTATGTCTGGATGTATGTTTGAACTTCTTTAACGCAAAATCTACTGAATAGATTTTGATGAAACTTTACAATAATATAGCTTACACACCAGAATAACAAATAGGCTATAATTTATAAAACTATAGTGTGAATTATACAAAATATAAAAGAAGTGTGATTGTTACTAATGAATACAACTAGCGCCATCTCTTATCAACTAGCAAGAAAAAGATCAATACAATTTATATGGCAAAACAACGTTTGCCGGGTCAGCTAGTATGTAATATTAGATAAACTAAAGGAGATCAACAATTCCTTGCGTCATCACAATTACTGTTGTTCGACATTTTAAAATTGCCGTATAAACACTGTCTGTTGTCACCCACAGCTGTCACGCACTTAATAATGCGTTCCGTTTCTCATAGGAACTGTCATAACCATAATGTAAACACCAGGAACAGCCAAACTTATAATGCCTACTACTCGGCTAAGTCGAGTTAGTAAGTGTTTCGTGGGGTGATGTATATGCTTTTACAACAAGATACCAGAAAAATGTTCAAAACAAAAGTATTACGTTATTCAAAAGAATTGTTAAAAAACGTTTGTGTGGTAAAGATTACTATAACCTAAATGACTTTCTTAATGATACCACAGATTGGGACTGGAGTGACCGCCCTCAGGCTATTAAATAATAAGTTTAATTGTACAATATTACTTTACATAAACATATTTTTTCGATGAAAAAAAAAGCCCGCTGTGTTTGTTGCGCCCGTTCTTCTCAGGTCTGAGGCATTCATTTTGGAATGGGTGGTAGTTTTTGACTTTCAATAAGTGATGTCACATCCTATTTTGTATAAAAATATTTGAATTTGAATATAAGTTATCCAGTCTACATTACAATTAAATGAATGTGTCGCCAATTAAGATGAAAAAACATTAATTATTATCAAATTATTTATTATTCACAATAATCTATATATATATATAAAAATGAATTGCTGTTCGTTAGTCTCGCTAAAACTCGAGAACGGCTGGACCGATTTGGCTAATTTTGGTCTTGAATTATTTGTGGAAGTCTAGGGAAGATTTATAAGGAATGAATAAATATGAAAGTGCTCGGAATTAAATAAAAACAACAATTTTGTTTATCCTTTGATGTGTCCCCCGTCGTCCGATATTTGTTTTGTATGGACATATTTTCTATGAGAGAATTTATTGACGCACGGTTTGACAGTTCTGCCTTAAAACAATTTACTTACAACAACAGGGAGCATATTTTACGAAATAATTCTTGATGTTATGATATATTATTGACAAATTAATAAAAAACATTATTTTATTTATTATATACAGAACAACGTCTGTCGGGTCAACTAGTTTGTTATAAAAATATATGCATTCTATCACTAAAATTATGATTGTGAAATAGGCTGTATATGGCTATATGTAATTTGGCATATTATGGTAAAAATCACTAGACATTCGGCTGATTAACAATTACTGCAACCCACAACCTCATTTATAATGATCAACTTAGCTCACTTGTATCATAATAATATACTATTTCTTTCTTTCACAAGCTGAAATACGAAAAAAAATATCGTATTGTGCAGTAGAAAGATGCGAGTGGTATACCTGAGTCGGGCCTCAACATGGCTCTGACCACCAAAGCCATATCCATGTTGACTGACAGCTGCGGCTCGTGCGCTGGCATGGTGCTGGCTTCCGAGGCACGTTCCGGGATCGTGGGCGCCGGGAGGGACAGCGGCGGGGGAGGGTATGCTTCCCGAAGCGCCTGAGTGTGCGCCACCCATGCACCTGGAACCATACATCATTGAGTCAGTGGTTTCTTTGTATATTTTCGACGAGCAGGACGTTCAGCTGATGGTAATTGATACACTCTAGTGCCGCTCAGGACTCTTGAAAAATTCTGACCGGCAATTACGCTCCTCACCGTGAGATGTAACATGTTAAGTCTTATTTGCCTTGTAATTTCACTAGCTACGGCCCTCTTCAGACCGAAACACAACAAAGCTTACACATTACTGCTTCACGGCAGGAAAAGGCGTTGTTGTGGTTCCTACAAGGGCATGATGCCGGGTTGGTACCACAGCAGCTTCACACACCTTGTTAGAAGCCCGACGAGAGAGTCCTAGTCCTGTAATCGTTTCACATCTCTGACACACATACTACACAAAATGCACACACAATGACAATTATACATACACACATTCATATACTGCACCACACTTGCCAAAGGACAACAGATATATAAGATCATTAGTGGTCTTCGCTCCACACAGCCTAGAGAACAGTCAGTCCGAGATACATATTTGGCCTTCACGTCTCCTCCCAACCTTGCTGGTAACGTTTGCATAGAGGTGTATGGGGAGTGTCCGACATATGGTTCCTGTTGTTGAACCTTTTTCTACCCCAAGTAGTTATAATTTGCAAGCATTGTTTCGGTTTGCAGCGCGCCATATCTAGATAAATGATTTAAGATAAGTGGAATGTTTTATTGTGTACTTTTTTGGCTTTCTGTGAGAATAGTGTAATGGAGACCATTTAGAGACCCCGCAAACTGCAGACTTTCGATCGGCCGATAGTTTGGTTGAGTTCGGCTGTTAAGTGCGCACACTGGCCCGACTAAACAGTTGGGTCTGTGATGAGTGCGCACACTAGACAACTATCGGCTGACAGTTTTAGATACGATTCACTATTAGTTTTAAATCGGCTATTGATGAGTCTGGCCGACTAAACAATCGGTGGTGTGCGCGCCTAGAAGAGCGCTGTACTGATTTAACAGTCGGCCGATAGTTTGCGACGCTTCAGTTTGAAGGCAATCGTGTAGCCCATCAAACTTTTTTGTCGGCCGATACCGAATCGTTATAATGTGCGCACTCTCATACATCTTCATACTGATTAAGAAACCAACCAAACTATCGGCCGATAAAAAGTCTGCAGTTTGCGGGGTCTCTTAGTGCTCGAAGGACGGTCAGCGTTGATGATTTGCTACACGACGATGACCGTCGGTTTGGCGTACGTCTGTTCGATGTACGTTCCATTGACGGGTTATGGCGATAAATTAGTGCATTCAGTGCGACACTGACCGAGCGACCGACTGTACGCGCGTTGGTATTTTCGTAGTCAAAAATCATAGACAAAATTCGTGTTCTAGTATGTTCGAATATCTTTAATTACGTGACACGTTGTTTGTCCGCGATGGACTCCTAAACTAATGGACGGATTTTAATGGGGATTACTTCATGGAGTGTAGTTTAGTCCAACTTGAGAGATAGGATAGTTTTTATTTCGATTTGGGACCCATAATTATTTTTATTTCCAATATTTGTTTTGCATGGACATATTTTCAGAGTTGAGTGACGCACGGTTTGACAGTTCTGCTATGAAACAATTTCATTATAACAACAAGGAGCATACGTTACGAAATAATTCTTGGTGTTATGAAATATTACTGACAAATACATAAAAAAAAAGTTTTTTATTTACTATGCACAGAAAAATGTCAGTCGGCTTAGCTAATATTGTATAAATTTCTCCTTCAATTTGACACTCTACAATAATTGGGTAAACATGATATCTTCTCCGTCTTTCATTCTGTAATCGTCACATCGACCACTAGCACTAAATGCAGCCTTTTTTATAAAGTAAAATAAGTAAATAATAGCTTCAACAATCTGTCAAATTGTGATATTAATCTAGATCTCTTCTGCTCAAATGTAGACTCTGTGAGACATACCTTAGCCAACAATTTCTTTACTAATAACCCTACATAGCTTAAGTTGTTACGTTAACTTATTGATCATGTAAATTGTAATTTTCAAATTGTATATGGTCACATTGTCAGTTTCATTTTGTGGAAATCTATAATTGGCTCTCTGTAATTATCTTAAGTATCATTTAAGTTTTTAAGGCTGTTGGTTTTCCTAAAAAGTAAAATAAAATAAATAAGGCTGCGAGGCTCAATAGGATCAAAAAGACCAAGAGAGTGACTGATGATAACACATCATCTATATACATAAAAATGAATTGCTGTTCGTTAGTCTCGCTAAAACTCGAGAACGGCAGGACCGATTTGGCTAATTTTGGTCTTGAATTATTTGTGGAAGTCCAGGGAAGGTTTAAAAGGTTTGAATAAACATGAAAATCGTCAGATTTAAATAAAAACAACCATTTTGATTTTCCTTTGACGTGTCCCCCGTTGTTCAGAAATCAAATAAAAATAATAGATTAAAATTAAACTAATTCGAATTTTTATATTTTTCTAACATTATAAGGAGGTAAAAAATAGACTTCCTTAAAACACGGGTAACACTTAAAAAAGGAGTCCTTTTGTTTGTTTTATGTTTATTTTATACAAAAGTTTAGGTGTTTTATTTATCGATTGAGGTAGTATGAAGTCTGCCGGGAAAACTAGTTAGTTATAAAAGTATTAGGTCATTAAAAATTATGTGATAATTTACCAGGATCGATAGGCCTAACTGGCTCAGTCCTTGGAATAGTAAAGTAGCCTTTAGGATTGGGATCCCAGCATTTGGCAACCACCAGCTTGATGGGTCCTGGCTTCTGCACCACTTCCCGTAGGACTCTCACTGCCTCGTCATTGGTCATGTCTTCAAAGTTCACATCATTCACCTGGAAATGAACGAAACAAAACTATAGAATGAACATTAACCCCCTTATTCATAATAGTCTGCTAACTTAAAGCATTGCTAATTCTCACTCTGTCTTCTTCTATTGACCTAAGTCAGAATGAGAAAAAACACTCCTAAGCGGCTGTTTAAAGTTAGCGGACCATTATGAATAAAGGGGTCAGTCTATAGCATAAATTAATGGAATAACAAAAACTGTCTTTATGCAGAGTACAATAATTTATTATTACATTGAAGAGATGTTGTGAAAGCAAAAATATCAAATTAAAAGCTTACAAATGGTATTTTACCAGATGCTTTTTGCCCTAACATATGGGAGCCAGTCTTAGAGCCCTTCCATGGTAGGACATATGCAGAGGCGTGCATTACTTTTCTAGCAAGGTAGGCACTGTAGATACAAGTACCTACATACCTAATATAATATTTAGGTATTGCACATATATCATGAAGAGTTTGATGTTGTGAATAACTCTCGACGTGGCAATTTCATGGTTTTAAAAGTAAGTAAGCTAAAACTAACTGGGTGGGTGTTCAATAGAAATTAGGTTATAGAAGAACGGAAGTAAATTAACTTTATTAGTAGTGGTATACATTAATTTAGGTTCTTATTAAGGTAGTCACTGCCTAAATGCCTATATGGAATGCACGCCCCTGAACATATGTAAAGGGTGAGAAGCAAAACTCAATGCTACCATAATGGTATTCAATGATTGAATACTCAAGATAAAATAAAATGAACAACAATTATCAAAGGAAATAAACTTAATTCCGAAAATCACTATAATAAGTTTAATGGAGATTCACTCGTCACTACTTTTTTCATATAATAGAAGGCAACAGGGTCAGATGATTGAAAGGAATAATTAATGAAAATATTTACGTAAAGTTTTAAAAATATTTGTAAATTGAAGATTGAAAGTGAAAAGTGGTCATGAAATGTGTTGTAGGTGGCCTTTAAGGGTGCTCTACTCCTAAGTGTAAGTGGCAGGAACAATCTGGGGTAGAGTAGCTACAGAAAAGCAGGAATGGAGAAGATTGGAGCAGGCGATTGACAACCGGTTTCCACCTTCACACGACACGCCACAAGTTAGGATATCATCCCCACCATCTGGATGTGTGGCGGTCCTCCACAGTGCGGTTTTCTGGATGTGTGGCGGTCCTCCACAGTGCGGTTTTCAAGGAGCTTTCTCCCTCGTACTACAAAGCTGTAGAATGAGCTTCCTTGTGCAGTGTTTCCGGCATGATATGACATGGGTACCTTCAAAAAATGCATGTGCACCTTCCTTAAAGGCCGGCAACACTCTTGTTGGTGTTGCAAGAGAATGTGGGAGGCGGTGATCACTTAACACCAGGTGACCCGTATGCTTGTTTGTCCTCCTATTCCATAAAATAAAAAAAACGGTCATGCAGCTATGGAAAAAACAGTGATATTATTATTATACTCATTTTAAAGTGTCCAATTAAAAGGCTAATAATAATTAAAGGTGCTGTAAGCTTAAAGGTCCCTTAGTTGCAGTGGCTTTACACAGCAAAATTTTCTTACTAACGGTACAGCTACATATCAACACAAAGAGGGTGGGATTTGGAATTTTGACATATCACAAGACACCAATCTACAGGATCTGATGATGATGAAGCCACAACCTGAGATTGAACAAAGCAAACAGAATTTTGTAGCGAGGCGGTACTCGAACGGTTAGCTCAGTTGGTTAGAGCAACGGCACAGAATGTCGGAGGTTGAGGGTTCAAATCCTGCATCGTTCATAAAATTTTGCTTTTCAAATTTTAATTATGTATTAATCCTAGAAGTGAGGGTTATCACTTTAAAAACATAACATATTGTTTAGACATATCACAAGAGTAAAGACAAGGTATCAAAACGGACTAAGAGTGATATCAAAGAGAAAACTCAAAATAAAAAGGGGAAGATAATTTAAATACTTAAGGATTCTTTATATACCAATATACAAGAAATTACAGTAGGTACTTTTTAATGTTTTTGTTGTTTGAATTCACTATGCCAGCTTATTTCTTGTTATAGAGGCAATAGTAAAAATGTGTGGTTTACATTAGAAATTTGCATGCTTATTTAAGGGTTGAGGGAGGCGCAGTCATAACAGAATGTTGAAAAATATTGTTTCACAATCACATAATGTTTATTTTTTTTCTATAAATTTTTTCCTATGTAACTTCATAAAAAACATGAATCTCCAAGGCGTGAGATGGGTGTCAATTAAAAGGGGCAAACAATCTTCATAAAATAAAACCCATACCAACCCCAAATTGGGGATGTGCATTTCTAATGCCGAGCCAAATTGTGAAATTGCGTTTTATGAGATACAGTCCTCTGAAGGATGGACAGACACACAGTGGAGTCTTAATATAGTTCCCACTGTATGACCTTTAGGAAGGGTATGAAACCTTAAAAATAATGATACACAATTACTTAATGATTTAATAAAAAGAAAAGAAAAAATCAAAGTGAAGTAAATCTATTTCATCAACAACTATCAAATAACTCTTAAATTTCTAAGCATACCTGTAGGATCATATCTCCAGGCTCAATCCGTCCATCTAAAGCCACTGCACCACCTTTCATTATACTCCCCACATATATCCCTCCATCCCCACCTTTGTTTGACTGTCCGACAATTGAAATACCCAAGAAATTCACTGTATCCATATTAAGGGTCACTGTTATAATATGCATAGACATTGTGGAGTCAGTTATGGAGGAATATGACGAGGTTCTGGACATAACTTGAGGCCGTTTGCGCCGTCTTTGAGGCCTTTTCCGAGAACTGACTTGCAGATGAGAAACACTGCTGCACTCTGTCAATGCACGGTCCATTGATGCATTTGTGTGCCTTCCTGTAGTGGTTGTGATCTCCGATTGACTGTCGAAAAGACTTGTGGAGTCTAAATCTGAACTTAAAACTGATGCAGTTTCATATTCAAGTCCATGGTTGTATTTTGAATGTCCATTGATACGCAAGCCCCTGTATTTGTATTTATCGCATGAGGCTCTGTGCCCAGGGCGTGAGCTGATCGTACTATCGGTATCAGTACACGTATCTCTTGTCAATGGAGCAGTTGGGGCATTGTGGACAGTCTGTTTGGTTTTACCAGCATTGCTATCCGTGCATTGTGAAGCACCGTCCGACGGATTTGAACCCTCTGCCGACACCAACCACGACACAACACGACCATTAAAACACGGTAAATGCGCGTTATCATCCACTATCTCTTCTTTCACAACACCAAAGTCATCGTCCATTGACTTGAAGAAAAATTTATAATTCGGCCTGTTCAATTGATTTTTAAAGTCTATAAGTGTCACTTTCTCGGGTGATATTGGTATTTTAACTAAATACGGCGTCTCCTCGTCGTCTATATAGTAAATAACTTTTGTTTCCTCCATTTTAAAGCATTTATTATTAAATTACAACACCCTTACAATCTATAAATATCGGCAGCCATCATTGATCACAAAAAATGGCTGACTGTTTAGTACCGTTCAAGTTTCCTACGTGACGCTAGTTTCGTTAGAATTCATAGATAATATATTATTATTTTCGATATAGTTGCTAGCCGAAAATCAAGAGAATGTCTAGTCTGTAAAAGAAATGCCGAACAAGATTTTTAGAACGCTTCTCTCACAAATTTTTATTACAATTTTTTATAAGACGTGTCATAATAGCAACGAACAAAATTATGTAACTCAGAATGAACATACTGGGCAATTGAGCTTCGATCTTTTTGCCTTGTGCAACCGTGCCACAAGTGTGCCACAAACATTGTGTGCCAACAAGAAGTGGACCTTTCTCTTTCTCTACCGCTGTCATAAATTTGAAAGAGGGCTTATCCTATGAAAAGGACCAAGGTATGGATTTTTAATCTTAGGGTCTCCATTATGGTATAATTTTTGAAATGAAAACTTCCAAGCGCGCTCAGCATTTGCTGGGTATTATGAATTAAACTGAACCATCATGCTCTACTATGTGCCATAACGATTTTTTTGGCTAAAATTGACTTGAGGGATTTAGTTTACGTATCAAATGTTCAATAAAAGGATTCTATATTTCATATTTTAGTTAGGTACCAATCTTGAAGCCAATCATTGTTATTTCTAAAATAAAAATTTGATTTTAATGTTGTATATTTGGTACTTCTGGGGATGGGTACTTACATCAACTCCAACAAAGACTTGGAAGTTAACTTTCCGTATACAGTCCGTTCACTGTTATTTTACCTCTGACAGAAGTCATTACATATGTTTTCTTTATGTTGGTGTTCCTGTCGAGTCGTTCTGTGAAGTTCCTAGCGTTTTTCTTTCATATTTGTGATATTTCATCTGTAAGCATGCCGAAAAGAATTCAAAGTAGCGGAAGAAATATTATACTATCGGTGCGTGATTTGTGTGAAAGAGAAAAAGAAAATAATGCTCCTTTAATTCCATTTGGAAATGTTCGTCAACGAGTTGCCGCCATGACGGGTATGTAAATTAGGGTTACCCGTTTTAGTATTTTTCCCAATTTTAGTGGAAACTTGATGTCCTAGCGTTACTGCCATCAGTACATAATTTCTGTCGCGTCAACTTTGATTTTCACTCACCATAAATGTTAGACTGCTTGTTGTTGTTCTTGCGAGTACAGTAACTATCTTGTGATGTTTTTGTATGTTTTATTTTAATAGTAATATAATCAATCATTTGCTTCAATTTGATATACAAGTTCTATGTCCTTTATATTTGTCTTTCTAATATATTATATGGTTTCATAATTTTATTTAATAGAGTAATCTTTGTCAATTAGTATAAGTCGCCTTGAGTGGTTTTAATTTGAATAAATAAATAATATAAATGCCAAGCTGACCTCTATTTTTTTTAGTTAGAACTACAATTTTCGTTTGGTAGCATTTAATACGATTAGGTAAAAATGTAAATAGGAACATTATTTGTAAGAAATAGCTCTCTACACACACTCTATACATACTCTATACACAGCTATTTTTAATTTAAAATAAAATAGGCTTTATAAAATAAAACTTTTTTCCTGTTTCAGGAATATCTAAAAAAAACCGTAAGCACCATAACTAAAGAAGGCGATTTTTGTGGAGGTCCTACTACATTATGGAAAATTATACCTACCTACGGAAGAATGCTGTGCGAAACTCTATTTCACTATTTCTTGTGAGAAAGTGAAATATCGTGAAAAACGTTTGATAGCTATGAATGACAGATAGCCTAAAACGCAAATAGATTTCTTTATTTCCGATTAAGATAATTATCTGGATGAACAAATTTTGGTTATTACTGTGTAACTAATACAATAACAAATGACAGCTTACAATAATTAATACACTAAACGTGCTTTTTTAGGATAAAAAGTAGCAACTCATAAATGGGTTGGTAATTCTTTGGTACTAATTAAATACTTTTGATAAGCTTACACATATTTTTTTGAGTTATTTTCATAATGTAATTATAATAATTTCGTATCTTACTGAACAGTTTATTAAATTGGAATAACGAACTTCTTTCCTGACGGAAATCTCCCGATCACTTAATTGTTTTTTATTTTAAAATAATATTATTAGATAGGCTTATTCGTAAAGATATATAAAGGTATAATAAGTAGTAAGTTAAGATAGGTATAAATAATATTATAAGATAGGTATATTTTTTTATCATCGGAATCCGAATAATAAAACTATTATAATAACTTGTATTATTTCTATTCTTCTACCCAATACTTTTCATTCACTGCATAAAAACCATTAATTTCAGTCGTTCATGCGTACGATGATCCCCATCTGTTCGAATTATCTCTTGCTACGAGCTGATTCTCTGTACGCCACATTTGTTAGGAAGTTAGGAAAAATAGACTATAATAATAAATATATCACACATAAAAAATTAAATTTGGTGAACAAATTTCTGTAATGACTCCAAATATAAATTTAAATGCATTCAACCGTCCCGATAACAAAAGATCTTATTACAAACTTTACGTTGAAATCATTATATTGTAAGAAAAAAAAATATCATCAATACCGCAAAATTTAACTTGTCCTTTGAGGGAGTCATAGAAGCTAAATATGGTAATATAACGTTCAGGTTAGCTAACTTAACGGCTAGAGGTAAAATAACTGTGAACGCACTGTACCTACGTAGTCTGGCTGCGACAAATCGATTTTCACAATTTGTCCATTGTCATGAAAATGACAATCGCAATCAAATGTCAAACCATGTCACATCTGAAAGTTTGACATTGTATGATTGTGTTAGGTTTTGACATTATTTTGAAAACAAACGGTTTCCACTTTTCGATAATTACGTAGTTTAAATATAAATTAATAAATTTTATTCTCACAGAATTGGGATAACTTCTAACTTTAATATCTGGACATAATTACGGTGTAAAAATGGACAGAGAACTTGAAAAGGAGCCATGGCTTATGGGGCTCGCTGAAGAACTGGATAACTTTTGTTTGAAAGTCGAAGGTAAGTCCAATGCGAATTGCTCTTATAAAATTTTTACATCATCAAATAATTGAGCCTTCTACTCAATAACTGAATATTAACATATAATTTGGCATTTTACAGAAACAATACAGAGAGATAAGAAAGAAATGGAGGAAAATAAAAAGAGAAATGAAAAAGAGATAAAATACATGCAGGAATTGAAGCTAAAGGTAGATAGGTACTTGTTTGATTTAATCTCATATAGCCCAGTTGTTAGTGACCATGACTAATAAAGCTATGGTTCCGGATTCAAATCCTGGTGGGTGCAAATATGTGTGTGATGATTATTAATGCTTGTAACCGAGTTATGGATATGACTTAAGAAAGAATCTAAAACAAATTGAAAGGAATTTCTAGACAACACACTATCTCCAGAGGTGTAGACAAGGTCTCATGTTTGTGGCAACTGACACTGGTCCTTATACAATGGTGACATCTTGCTTAGGATTAAACTGACAACTCAATACCTTTGCAAACTTGTTGGCCAAGCAGAGGGTGATATAAACAATATATAGTTACAAAATCTATATTTTCACATGTCGAACAACGAACAATTCTGCACCAGTTATGGTGGCTGACTCTTCATTCTCTGATACATACATATGTGTATAGAGGGTAATGTTGGTTAAGGCTTTGATCTGGTCTGTCCAGCACATAGGGGAGCGTCCCCTTGACCTACTGTTGTTGACCCTTCCCTGAACAACCAGTCTCTCTATGGCATGCTCTCCACGTCGCATGATATTTCTGAAGTATCTGAGTATACCCGCTCTGACTGTAGATGAAACCCTTTCTTTCACCTTGAGTTCTTCAAGTATCAAGACGTTTCTCTCACACCAAATTTCTAGTGTGTCAATCCTTTTCTCTCTCATTCTTTGACTGTCCATGTTACGGCACCATATAGTGGTATGAGAAACACCAGAGATATCATTAACTGGACTTTAGTTGCTATGGTGATATTCCTGTCCCGCCATATCCTCGTCAACTTCTGCATTGCAGATCTGGTAATAACAATTCGCCTTTTAATTTCGTCTTCCGAGCCACTACTTATTAATATATTATAATATTAACTAACAAACACAACAATAATTTTAGGTGCCCTGCGCAGAAACAGACAAGAACCATGCATCATTATCATCTATATAATCTACTATACTTTATTAGCCTTCTTTGTCAAGGAAGCTTTAATATATTTCTTGAATTTGAGTCCTAGGGATGCACACCACAATCTTTAGAAGTCTGCAGGGCAGTACTTAACAATCCAAAAAAAGCATTAAATATTGATATTGGAATTCAGGGGCGCACAAAATATTCTCAGGATAATCAATACAGTTATCACCACTATCACTCTTATTCTGCATCAGGTTCTACAATAAAAGTTTTCAAGTAGATGTCAGGGCCAATATAGTACCCATACATTACAACAAATATGCTTGAAAATTGGTATACCTCTATATACCATCCTTTGCACAGGATGCCGGCTAGATTATGGGTACCACAACAGCACCTTTTTATGCTTTGAAGCAGTAATATCTAAGCATTATTGTGTTTCTGTCTGAAGGGTGCCTAAGCTTGTGAGATTACTGGGCAAATGAGGGTTAAAATCTTCTGTCTCAAGATGATGAGCGTAATTGTAGTGCTGCTCAGAATTTTTAAGTGCACTGCATTGTAATGGGCAGGACATATTTATTACCATCAGCTGAATGTCTTGTTTGTCTCGTACCTTACTGTCATAAAGAAAATATTATTTTTAGAAAGAGCTGACACAGACACTAGAAGATTTAAACAAGAGAGGCTGTGAATTGGACCGGGTGTGTGAGATGTTCAAAACAGGTCTCAAAATTGCTGACAGTGATAATAATAGGTTGGAGAGTGCTAAGTAAGTTTTATTTTCTTAATTGTTCAACACTGAGATGCCACCATGTTGTATTTGAGGGTAGTTGTACTAATTTGTAGTGATGGGCCGAATGTGGTTTGCACCGAATACAAACATTGTGTAAAAATAAAAAATTCGGTCGAAGTTCGGTTGATTTTCGCCGCGCTTTATCGGCAGTTACAGTTCGCGTCTTGTGTTTGCAACGCGGTTAGCTACACTCTACCCGCACTTCGCGTACCCCGTACGTACGCATGAATCTGGACCGGTCGGTGCTCATTAGCAAATATAATGTAATTCATGACGCAAGCGTTTTTATTTACAATTAACATATTATGTTTTCTTACTTCTTAGGTGTTTTAACGAGGTGTATGGTGATAAGTATTAATATTTTCTTGATGCAAGTTTTAAAGGGCCTATTTTATTGAACAGAAAAGACAGATTATTGACAGATCAATCAAAGAGGAAGAAGTTTCATGATGTTTAAAATTAATTAATTTCTATTTATTTTTAAAACTTTCTTTCAATAATTTATTTATTCAACAAAAACACTATTTCAACAATGCACAATATACACATTGAACTTTTCACTAAATCCATTCAATTTCACTTATAAGATGTACACAGCACTAATATTGCACAATATGTCAGCTGTATGGCTACAGATACACTTGCGAGATATCTTTATCGCGTGCGCCAGTCATGACGCCAGTCATTCAGGTGACGCGAACCATTAAGATTTTCCTCTAGCAAAAACTGTCCAACGCGGCTAAAGAAGATCTCACTTCAATAATTGTATGTTTGTGGAATGTTTTCAGATTTAATTACCAGCTTGGGAAGGAGTTGACGGGGGTTCGTCTTGACTTAAGCGCACCTATCAATATTGCCAAGGGCTGTATCCTTTTAAAAAACTTTTTTTTTGTGTTGAGATTGTTCTAGCGATACCTATGTAGACCTGCCTCTCAAGAGATTGCCCATTATCACGTGAGAAAGGGGAGGGGGTTTTATAATTTTCACACAGATTGTACCACAAATAAATAATTGGGGAAAGCCCAGGCCCCTGGGTATCGTAAGAGGCAATTTAGGGTACCAGTGGGCTTCTTTGCACAGAATGCCGGTTAGATTATAGGTACCACAACGGCTCCTATTTCTGCCGTGAAGCAGTAATGTGTATGCATTATTGTATTTCGGTCTGAAGGGCGCCGTAGCTAGTGAAATTACTGGGCAAATGAGACTTAACATCGTACGTCTCAAGGTGACAAACACAATTGTAGTGTCGCTCAGAATTTTTGGGTTTTTCAAGCATCCTGAGTGGCGCTGCTCGTCTCGTCCCTTATTGTCATAAAAAATATATATTTATGCACAATTTTTCCTAGTTTGATTCGAAAATTATGTTTAATGGGATCCTTATAGAAGCTCAGATATAAAGAATGAATCCAAACGGTTGCTGCAATCTTTCGAGATGGACTCGGACAGTGACGCGTTGTGGGATATGATACGATTTGTGTTCGCACAAGATCTGCTGCCAGAAAAAGAGAATCGAGCTTATAACTGATCATCATTAAGATAATTTTAAGATGTGCGTTTTGCATAAACCTCTAAACTGCATATGAAGTCCTCGTACCATATTTATGTTCTCCTGGCGTCTATGTATACTCCATGCTCATGACGTTAGAATATATTAAGGTATACTCGCGTCATAGATTAAGACAATCTCTTCTCATATCATAGTTAATATGATCGCCTGGTACCAAAACACCGTATAATCTCATATCTCCCACGTTAATTCTTATGAATAACAAGAGGATGTAAATACTATGTATCAAGAGCGTGTGCGTACAAATTAGCGAGCCCATGTTCGACCCGAGTTGTCCTTCATTTGCAGCGCGAGCCAATATGTTGATATAAATTTAAGTAGAACGTCGATCCAGGTTGAACAGCCCGCGGTGGCTAGACAGACCAGTTCATTGTTGTTATCAAATTAGCAATAACTTGAAGATTTCTGGCACCCGGGGACTCCTATACTAACAAGTCTGCAATACCTTTTTCGAGTATCAAAACACTCACTTTTATTTTCAATTTAACTGGAACTATTTCCTTTTCTGTTCTGTGCCATGCGACGCAGAGCTGCTGTAATCGTGAGGTTCCAATCAATCTGTGAACGCCTTGTGTGTCTTCTACCACATTTATCACGCAGAGTTCCGAAGATCTGATTCCTACCGCCGAATCCCACCAACGCACGACACACTACAAAATTATAAGTCATCGTCCTTAGATAGACTGTGTAAAAAAATTGAGTATGAAACCTCTATTTTGAGTAGTGCACGCACACTAACACAAAGTGACATACATACCGCGAGTGTAGGACGTAGCTTGACACGCACACTAAAGTATTAAACCTGGCCTGTTTTCATCGGTTGTCCAACAGGAAGTGGCTCTATCTAGGCGTATAAATTATCTAAGTTATCGTCACTACTTGGGTAACTTAAAAATTGACACCTTCATAAAAGGTCGGAAGCGATCACTTCACCATCAGTTCTTTTGTCTTCCTACTGCACAAAAAAGGCGTGATTAGAACACTCGGCCTTCACAGAAATTATTTCGTGGTCACCACTTTACCTACACTGCATTGTAAGATGAAAATAAATAATTCAAATCAAAATCAAATGTAATTAAAATGGCAAATTTTGTGTGATAGTCCATTTATTAGAATTTAATATATTTGGATTTGATGAATAAAACCTTTTCTACGCGTTTTAAAATGGACGTGTTAACAACTCTGTATCATTCCAAATACCTACTGTAAGTACTTGAAAGTAGATTTCAATCTGTATAAAAATAAATGTACAATATATTCTGTTTGTAAGCTTAAGTATAGACTATACATGTAGCTTAATGATAATAAAATATGCACTTGTAATTCACGGTTTAGTGAAACCACTGTTCTATTTTATTATATCATGTTCTGTTATGAACATTAGTGAGCAACTCTATATGTATATACTAATAGATAGATAATAGTCTTAGAAACGTGTTTTATTTATAACTAATATAGTTCATCATATTTTATTAAATTAGGTTTCTCATTGGTGGTGTTAGCGTATAAAAAAACATTTTCTACGGTTATAAAATGAACGTGTTCACCACTCTATATTATTCCAAATACCTTCTTCAAGTATTTGACAGACGATTTTAGTCCGTGTATAAATTAGAATTTACACTCAATTTGTAGCTATTGGTATTCATATCTGATATGAAAATGTGCATTCAAAATACAATCTTGTAAAATGGAACCACTGTTTTATTCTAAGTATTTTTAAATATGAACTGTGTTACTACTTTTGAACCTCACAAAAAATGTCATAAAATTTGGTCCCCCAGTGTCGTTAACAGCTCTATACACTTCCAAATATATGAACTTGTAAATGAAAGTTGTGAAAAAACCAATTAAGCGGAAGCTTTAGCTTTCTGACAACTAAATGTTTTATTTTACTTTTTAATAGCTAATATACTTATTTGATTTTAAAACGCGTTTTAAAAGTTAACCACTTACTAACACTTCTGCCGAAATCGAAATACTTACCCCCCTATTCATAATAGTCTTCTAACTTAAAGCATTGCTAATTCTCACTGTCTTCTATTGACCTAAGTCAGAATGAAAAATAACACTCTGTAGCAGCTGTTTTAAGTTAGTGGACCATCCTATTAATTATTAATATTATAAATGTGAAAGTTTGTATGCCTGGATGTATGTTTGAACTTCTTTAACGCAAACACTACTGAATGGATTTTGATGAAACTTTGCAATAATATAGCTTACGCACCAGAATAACATATAGGCTATAATTTATAAAAATATTGAATTGAAATTGAATTATCTATACATTGAAATAAAATTGGAGTGTCTGTTTGTAATATTGAAATAACCGTTTTTTACTAAATGTATATTATGAATACACATATACACCAAAATAACATTTTTTACAATTTTTGTCTGTCTGTCTGTTTGTTCCGTCTAATCCGGCGACTTTTATTGGCAGGTAGCTGATGTTTATAGTTTATTTTAGAAAAATAAAGCAATGTCAAAAGCAAAGAAACGGTCTAACTCTAAAAATAATTTAAGTGGCAAAACAACGTTTGCCGGGTCAGCTAGTTATGAATATGGGGGTTAGTCTAACCTTCATGAGTGCTGTGTTCTGATCGACAAGTGAGTTTTATATCTGACAGCTGTTGTCACTGTCAAACTAACCCAGAGCCTTCGCCGGTAGTATGAACTGTCAGCAACGACAAAGCCGAAATATGGAACATGCCACAAATTACACCGTAATAAGCTTCCACTGCTATATCTATACATTGCCGCATTTACTACAGTTGTTTAAAATATTATTGGTGAATAAGCAGCAATGTAAAACATTTATTCAGTTCAGGTTTGTATCGGACAGTGACAGTTGACACACGACTAAGGAAAAAAGTGCATAAATTTTCGTTAAACACACTCAAAGTTAATGTATGTATATAGCGTATGTACGTATGGAAGGTCTTTACAATTGAAATAAAACACGTTGAAACAGTAAATGATCTTATTTCAAGCATTATGGAACACACTCTTCGCTTTCTTTTCTCTTCTCTTCTTCTCTCGTCTCCTTTTCTCTTTCTCCGTGCTGCGCAGGAGTTTCACTATGGCGTCTTCTGGATCCGTCGTGCCTTCCGTGGATGGTTTAACTGATTCTACTTCTATTGCCTCTAAAGGTCGCTTACGGCGTTTTTCACTAAAAAAAAAGAAACGATTAATTTTTGAAGTGATTCTTTTGGCGCGTTAGGGAAAAATTATCCGAGTGAACTTTTACGATGCGCGCGCACACCGTCACATAAATTCGACACCTTGGCGTTAGCTTATCAACTAGACCATTTGTCATCATACTTCAGCTACCAAGCCTCTTGTAACTCATATATCTACTGAACCACTACCAATGGACGAGAATTCAATAAATTTCAATAAAATTAGTCTGACCATAAATACTGTTACAATTAAAAATAAACAAAATATTACATGTCATTTATGATTGTTCATTGTGTTTTCTCTTTTTGGCGCCAATACATTGTACAATATTTTGCGATATCAAAATAGGTTGGGGTGATAAAGAGAACCGAATCGCTTTGATTGCTTTACAAAAAGTAGGTATGGAGCCAAATGCAATTTTTAAAACTCTCCATAAGCTTGGTATTAGTAAAATGTTTGTGTACCGGGCTATTAATAGCTACAACGAGACCTCCTCTGTTTGTGACAGAAAAAGATCTGGCCGTCCACGTAGTGTTCGAACGAAAAGGTGGTCAAAGCAGTAAGGGAAAGAATTCGAAGAAATCCTGTCCAAAAATGTGGTCTCCATTGGCTGCAATACAGTCCTTTAACCGTTGAGGCCAGTTATCAATCACTCTTTCCATTGGAAAATTCTTCACTGCCAAACGTACGGATTGTTTTAGGGACTACAAATTATCAAGGCGAATAGAGCAAGCCGTACTGTCTAAAAGTTGATCATAAATCATAATCCAGCGGATTAAGATTGGGACTAGACGGCCAGTCTTATTAAATTCAAATGTAATATTTTATTTATTTTTAATTCTGACAGTATTTATGTCCAGATTAAGTATACACATTGAACTTTACACAAAATCCATTCAATTTCACTTATAACATATGTTCGGTCTTTGCATTGTATATTATTTGGTAAAGTGCCAGTTAATTTCAACTGTGGAGATCGAACTTGCTGAGATGCCATCTATCGCTACTGTACTTCAAACCTAAGTTGAAACCGGTAGCAATCAGTGGCGCTAGTCGCGACAATCGCGTGACGTATGTGTGGGCGCAAATCATAGGCCTGCACAAGCTCTCTTCCGCTTCGACCGCCGTACGAGAAGGTACCGTCCGAGACGTTCTGGACCGCCCTCCGCCCCTCGAGGCTCGAAGCACGTTGGTTCCTGTAGTGCCGTGCACCGGTGGATGCTGTGTGGTGAGGAGCAGTAAAGGTAGGCGGTGCATGCATTGTTCCTTTTTTCACGGTTTCTTTAATGCGCCTACCAAATAATCTACAGTCCATTCTTAATATCGAACAACATATATACAGTATTTCGTTGACGCGAACTAACAAGATTTTACCCAACCAAAAAGTGTCTAACTATACATATTTATATATTTTTTTAATTATTTATTTATCACGTGCGCCAGTCATGAGCATGTCGGTGACGCGAACCCATAAGATCTTCGCCTAACAAAAAGGGCCCAACGCGGTCAAAGTAGTTTTCACATCAAAAAGTGTTATCGTGTAATTCTCACCTAACCACCTCCATGTTCTCAAAAACTTCATCCAGATCTGAATCCTCAACCCTGGATTCCACAGCCACTGGCTCCTGGCTGGCAGTTTCTTGCGGATCAGCTTCTTCCTTCACATCTGCCTTTAAACTGGTCGTGCATTCTGTCTGGACTAGCACATGACTCAGCTTCGATGTTAAGTATTGCTAGAATTATAACAATCTTAGATCATATATTCGTCTAAATAGAGTAATACAGCTGTGAAAACGTCGAAATTAACACACACTAATCAATATAGCTCAGTGGTTAGTGACCCTGCCTACTGAGCTAGAGGTCCCGGGTTCGAACCCCTGTAAGTGCAAACAATTGTATGATGTATATGGATTTTTTTTTATGAAAATAACGGACGGGACGAGCAAGACGTACAGCTGATGGTAATTGATACGCCCTGCACATAACAATGCAGTGCCCCTCAGGATTTTTTTAAAAACCCAAAAATTCTGTATGCCCTACAATTGCGCACGTCACCTTGAGACATAAGATGTTGTCTCATTTGCACAATAATTTCACTGGCTACGGCGCCCTTCAGACCGAAACACAATAATGCTAACACATTACTGCTTCGCGGCAGAAAAAGGCGCAGTTGTAGTAGCCATAAACTAGCCGGCATCCTGTGCAAAGGAGCCTCCCACTGGTAAATGCTCTTAGTTGCCTCTTACCACACCTGGCCTGGAACTTCCCTATTCTTTTTATGCCTTGGGGAAGCACAGGTTCTGTGGACAGTACCTTCTAGATACATAATGATTGATCGAAGGCCATTATCATAAGCATGTTTATAACGAGATCCGGGGTGCGTGCAGCATAGGGTTGCCATCTTTTATTAGAAGAAATTGAGTATATATCTGCTTTCAAAGGAGGTAAATAAAGAGGATGGACTTCCAAAAAAATATTTTTTTGAACCTTTTGTTGAAATATAAACCGTAAATATAACATGACTGGCACTAGTATAGTAAACATTGGTATAAAAATGAGCATTTTAGAATACTCTATTAGTTATATAGATTATCCTCACAATCGGTCGCGTGCGCGCCATGCTTATAAAAATCAGTTGAGCGCTGAGCGGATTACTTTAACCGCTGCGTCCCTGCGACGCTCACGCACTAATAATAATGACTCTGGTGTAGAATTTCGAAACTGAAATGGTATTATTTTAAAGCTTATGGGCTATCATGTTGTATTTAAATTATTAGCAACGGTTGTTTCTAGGTTTTTAACCGACTTCAAAAAAAGGAGGTTCTCAATTCGTCGGTATGTTTTTTCTTATGTTTGATACCACATAACTTTCGACTGGGTGAACCGATCTTGATAATTCTTTTATTTGAAAGCTGGTGCTTCCATTGCAATTTGGTCCAGATCTGACAGTGGAATCCATGAGAAAACCATAAATTAATAATTTGCTATAAGTATATGCGCGACAAATTGACGAATAACTCAATATCGCGCCAGCTGATTTCGATGATTCTTTTTTTATTGGAAAGGATATACTTCAAAGGTATTTCGTTTAAAGCGTGACTAGAAATAGATCAATTAATTAAATTGGTTAAAAATACCCAATTATTTTTAAACATTTTAGTGCATATTATATCTATTGTTATGGAATAGTGTTTTTGAAGTTGGTTGTTTTTTTGTTAATTTTTTTTTATAGGTACCTGTAAACATCAGCCAAACGGCAACAACAGCAATCGCTAAAAGGGACTACAGTCCCTTTGGGCAATCGGGGCTCATTAAAAAAAAGGAACTATAGCCATTTAGGGTTATCGAGTATGCCTACATGATATAGACTACAATACTCTACTCTATGGTTGGCAACACTGCCGCAACCTTTACTCAGGATTGTTTCCTAAAAAAGCCAAAAAGATGCTCAAAAACTTACCTTATAAACACAACTCTTGCTGTCCCTGTCGTGAACGCGCAAATGTCGGTCCAGACAAGTGCTGACGATAAGGCCGTGCTTCTCGCTCACCGCTACACTAGTTATAGCACCCGCCGCGCCCTTGTAGCCTTTGTCTAAACGGTTTTGCCTAAAGTCCACCTGATGCAGTTGGCCTCGCCCGAAACCTACCAGAACTTGCCTGTACAAAAGTACATTTTATAAGTCATTAAGTCTCCTGTTGAAGGGAGGCACGAGGGCTTCAATATATCCGAGTCTGGAAGTTGCATTCAGTTCGGGTAATGAAGATATTATGTTGACACGCACAATAGCTTAATCAAGGGCCTAAGTATGGCAATAGACAAACTTACACGTTGTTGGAAAATAAGAGACAGTTTGGAGATACAAAGGATGCCATAGGTGTGACAGACACCCCTTTATGAAGATGCAGGGGGAAGGGGGGACAGAATAAATGAAATAATCTAGAAAGACATGCACGGACTTGATTGCGGTGTATCTAACAGAACGGTGACAAAAAGGACGCATATAAAAGAATGCTGTTTCGTTAATCGCCCCCCATATTTGCCTGCTGTGGGTGTGACAAACAGCCCTTTATGAAGATGCAGGGGGGACGGGTGGACAGAATAAATGAAATAGCCAAGAATTCTATGCACGGGCAAAGTTGCGGTCTAATATAGAATAGAGATACTATGGACACCTATACAAGAATGCTGTTTCGGAATTGCCATAGAAGTGACAAACAGACCTTTCTGAAGATGCAGGGGGGTAGAAGATGGACTTGGAGTGAAGGGGCGTGACCGAACAACGAGCAGAAATCAACAGAAGAAATTTGAACCTATATTTGATTCATTTTTTTTAAGTGACGAAAAGAGCACTGTTGATGAGTGATACGCCCTACACCACTGTACACTACAATGCAGTGCCGCTCAGGGCTATTGATTGAATCCAAAACCCAGGGCGCCATTACTATTAGCTCGTCTCTTTCAGAAATAACATGGTTAGTCTTCAAGTATCTCCACAATCTAGTTATATCAATATCTACGATGTCCATCAAACCGAAAAACAATAATGCTTGCACATTTCTGCTCGAAGGCCTTTGTCTGAAGCAAAACTCTGCCTACACGTCTATTAGCCAGAGTTTTCGTTCAGTTGTGTGTCGACCGCGCTTTGAATACAACGCCACGCAATGACTAAGTGTTTAGTAAAAAACTGTCCTAATAACAGCGTAACCAAACTTAAACAGGATGGAGTGTCGTATTTCAGGTAAGTGCCGCTACAATTTAACAAAATTGTGTAACTAACTTGACGTTAAATGATTATGACTCGGTTTTCGCGTCCGAGCTTCTAATTAACGTATACAACAGACTTTGAACATTACTGCTACGAAATAAGGTGTTATTTTGAATAAACGTTTAATGTTATCAGTATATGATAATTTATACGTAAATACAACGTCGCTCGGACATTTTTTGACGACCTTTTTATAGGCGATTGGGAATGTAATTGTTTATTGTATGCAGGGGCGTGCTTTCTCAATAAGAACCTAAACTAATATATACCACTAGGGTTAGGTAATTTAGTTCCATTATTCTATTACATTAAATTTCTATTGAACACCCACCCAGAAAGTTTAACTAACTTACTTTTAAAACAAATTGACATGTCGACAGTGAATCACAACTTCAACCTTTTCGCGTTATGTGTGCGATATCTTAATATTATATTACTAGTACTTGTATCTACAGTAGAAAAGCAATGCACGCCCTTAATGGTATGTCAAGGTTGAAGGCATAAAAAGGCGCTGCTGTGGTGCCAACCTACCCGGAGAATGCGTGACGAAAATCACCCAAAATTGACAAATTGCAAACAAAATATATTACTAGTAAGCTAATCCTAAAAAAATTAACTTCAAACGACGTCTACTTTTCGACATACCTTTCATCAAATCCTGTGGAAATACACGTAGCGGCCAGGTTCTGAGTGTCCACATTGCTAACAGGTCTTCTTTGAGCCCTTGTATCATATAGCCTGAAAAAAATTGAGAAACAGATGAGTATGTATGTAGTTTGAACTAATCTTCTATTAAAATACATATAATCTCCAGGTTGGAGGCAATGTTGAAGTAACTAATCGTAGTTGCATTTAAATCCGATAGCGCTAGGTTTTGTAGGTCTATATCTTAGATCATTCTTTTTTGTTATGAAAAATAATGTTATTTAGAAATAAATTTAGTTTAGAACTACCCTCTATTGTGAGTATTTCACGCATGGTGTGTGTAAGATGTACAATACGGGTATTGAATAGGGGTGAGACGTATTTATCGTCACAGGTATTTGTAACAGGTATTAAAATATCACCGGTTGTCACTGTGACAAGATATCAAAAATAACAGTGACAAGTATTAGGAGTATTTTGTAACAACTAGTATTTTATAACACCTAGTATTTTAGTAACGACTGTTATTTGAGTAACACCTGTTATTGAACAAGGTATTTGATAACAACTAGTATTTTAGTAACAACTGTTACTGAACAAGTATTTAATAACAGCTAGTATTTTAGTAGCAACTGATATTTGAGTAATACCTGTTATTGAACAAATAATTAGGAGTATTTAGTAGGTATTTTTTTAACAGTATTTTGATACAGCTATAATTGTGTGATTTGTAGGTCTGTTATATTATTTTTATTATTTATTTTTAAATATTATTTTAATCGTATTTATTCACAGTTATATTGTGCCTACGAGCAGGAAAATACGGCTCACCTCTTCGAAAGAAAAAACCTATATTGGTAATTTGATAGTACCTACTGAATAATATATTTTTATGATGTTTATTTCTACTTTATTGTTGAATTATTCGTATGATAAGGGCACATTTTAATTGTGTGCTAGATAAGGATCACTGTTTAAGCATAGGTAGTATTGAAACATAATGAATACGAAAGTATAATAATCATTTTTATTACATCAATACTATAAAAATAATTAATAGGTCTGTACAGCTTTACCTAAACAGAACTTTTGAAATTCGAAGTTACCACAAGAGAAAGTACTATGTAATACGTATAGATGGCGCTAACAAGTAACACCAAACAACGAAAAATATACGCCTCATTACAGTAGCTAGTATTTTGTAACAGGTATTTGTCACTGTTACTTTTGAGTCACAGTCACCGTCATACCTAGTATTGCATTTTGCCTAGTACGTCTCAACTCTAATCAGAACGCGAGTGTAAAATGTACAATACCGCTACTAAATACACAACATTCCAGTGACACTATCAATAAAACTTCAGTACCTCACAGCGAGACAAATTTATTCCACAAAAATCATCCATACACACTCTCATAGAAAATAGTTATAGCGCGATGCAAAGTGAATACAATTACATACAACGCCATCTATCAAGTGGAAGTGTAAACATTTTGGATAATATTGATAAAAGCGTTATGAACGAATACATTCTTAACATAAGTCGTAGCTTGTCACGCACACTAAACTAGAATAACTTCTTGCGGCGTATATAAGAACACACACACACATTTTTTTAATAAAACTTACTGTGATACACATTAGTGTAATGTGTATTGCTGTGAGCAATTATTGACAACCGAATATATAATTCGAGGAACCCATGAGCTCGTAGGTTTGTTTTCGTAGCTAAGGCACAGAGTGATAAAACTTACCTAACATATCCATGTCTCGAACAAACCGCGAGTAAATTCTCATCTATAAAGGTGAGGTCTGTAACCCACACAGGTCTTCGCAGCTGCAGCCAGTCGTGTGGTAGATTCTTAGCGACGAACACAGCAGTTTTCTCGTCAACTTTCCAAACTTTTAGATCGTTTTCTTCACCGCCTGGAAGTACGTTTAATTCGTATTCCATATTAAAATATTTGCCATTTAGCCATTACCAATTGCATGCAAACTTGGTATAGGTCTAAAAAATTGATTAAAGTCGAGATAAGAATAATCTAGAACGCAATGTCAAAATCCTTTAGTCTTTGTGATCAAAAAATTCTTCTACAGACTAAAACGAGGTTTGAAGTAGCCTACTGTGTAATTTTATTTTAAATCTTGAAAAAGGTAACATCCTAATTGAATCAGGGATCTTATTGAAAATTTTCATGCCCATCCAGAAGTAATTTTTCTGAAATAACGTTCTATGCGGTACAACTCTAGTGACCACTTCTTCACAAATTTCGCAATCTCGTAAATGTATAGACAAATTAATACATTAGTAAAAGTGTATATTTTGTCAATCAGTTGTCATACGTCTCGAAGGACCAAAAAAGTTGCATCTAGACTTGTTGTTGCTCAAACATTGAAAGGAGCGCTTCAATCTACTACAATCAATGAAATATACTAGTTTTATATACCAGTACTAAAAGTAGTACCTAAGGAATCATTGAGAGCAAAATTCAAAGAAATTAACATCTTGACTGTTGCTTCTCAATATATTCTTGATAATGTAATGTATGTCCATAGGCACATAAGTGAATTTGCCACAAACTGTCATAACCATAATGTTAACACCAGGAACAGACATAACCTTATAATGCCTATGACTCGACTAAGTCGAGTTAGCAGGTCTTTTGTGGGACGATGTATATGCTCTTACAACAGGATCCCAGAAAATGTGCAAAGCAAAAGTATTACGTTTTTCAAAAGAATTGTTAAAAAACGTTTGTGTGGTAAAGGTTACTATAACATAAATTACTTTCTTAATGATACCACAGATTGGGAATGGAGCGACCGCCCTCAGGCTATTAAATAATAAGTTTAATTGTACAATGTTACTTTGTAAATGGTACTTTAATTGTAAAATATATTTTTGATGAAAAAAAAAAAGCCCGCTGAGTTTGTTGCGCCCATTCTTCTCAGGCCTGAGGCATTCATTTTGGAATGGGTGGTAGTTTATTTTGACTTTCAATAAGTGATTTCACATCCTATTTTGAATAAAAATATTTGAATTTGAAGTACACTAATACATTGATCGATGCGATAACGTTTTGTGGTTAATATTTGATTTTTCTACTTCGCACGCTTTACACATTATTACACAGAATATAAGCACTGTACTAATCTTCTTATAGAACTAATAAGAAAGTACCTACTAAGTAATAACAATAAATTGACAAAATTTCTAAAAATATCTATCCCGACAGCCAAAAAATTTTTAACTAAAATAGCCAGTATTTCTGTTAGTAACTCCAAATTAGTGATGAATAGAACTATGTGGGAGGACCACGGAAGTTACACTTCTCTTACTCACTCCCATAACCTACGATTTGCATCTCTGATTCATTCATATATTTCATCGTTTCATTAGCCAGTTGGGGCACGGGCTTTCTGGGTTGGTCTCAGCGGAGTCGCTACTGTACTTCAATGTACTAGATGAACGTGTTATGAGCTGAAGGAATAGTTCATTCTTATTCTGTGTCAGGAATTAATTCTTAATAGAACTTACTACGTGAACTACACAAGTCTTGTTGGAGTATATAGGTAGGTAACAGACATTTAAAGAGAATAGATCAACAACAGCTCGGTTGCACAGCGGTCAAGTGACCTCTACTACCACAAAGACGTGTGATACGCGTTCTATCACCATTCATACACAGATGGTGCAACGCGAGACGAAAAGCGACAAAAATTCTGAATTGTTCTGTTTTGTGGTATACAAAAAAGAACAGTACTTCAAACCAAACCTCACTGTAGCTTTACCTCTCACTGGTGAGTAGAATTGACTTAGTTTACTTCTTATAATATATAAAATTCTCGTGTCCCGGTGATTGTTACCAAACTCCTCCGTAACGGATAAACCAATTTGTTTGAAAATTTGTGTGTATATTGGGTAGAATCTGCCAAAATCTAATTTTCGTACCCCTATATGATAAGGTACACACCACAAAATTTTTTTTTGGCATTTTTTTTAATTTTATTTTATTATCATGCAGCATCAAAACATATATACAACCTCAAATTTTCACCCTTTTACGATCAACACCTATATTTGTATCCAGATTTTAATATTATTCTATTCCATCCACAGATACGCAATAGAGTTGCAAGATGGCAATAGAATATAATGATTATTGTAGAACTATAAATTTTATCTACAATATATTTGGTAGATCTGAAAATAGGTCGTCATCTATTTTTATACCTCAAAAATTTTAATTATAGATATTTTTTTTTATTACTTTATAAGGCAATACATTTTCTGGGTCAGCTACTAATATATATATGTATAATGTAAAAATACTTTAACCCAAGAAATTGGAACAGGGAGACAGTTCGGACACTGGGAAGATGTCAATGAAAACAGAACAACAAGTCTGAAATACAGTAAGTTTGAGATAAGAATGAGAAATTGTTCCATAAATGATAACCCACCATTACCACAGAGAAACAAGTCAATATGTGTAAGACAGTTAAGTTCTAAACACTTTGTAATTTTTTTAAAATAATACTCTCACTTTTAGGATTAATTACAAATTAAATTTGTTAGCAAAATTTATGAACAATGTGGTTCCCACATTGTTTGTAGTTTGTAAACACAAGTTTACTAACTATTTATTTTTCATATATTATAAATGGTTGCAGACACTAACAACTCGAGTTGTTTTTGTTTGTGTGTTTGGACCCCTTTTATGAATTGTCTGAAATTATCATTGAAAACTCTTCAGAACTTAGGTTACACCAGTGGAAGGCTACTTGGCACACAATGCTGCCTAGATTATGGGTACCACAACCGCGCTTTTTGTGCCATAAAGCAGTAATGTGTAAGCATTTTTGTATTTCACTCTAAAGAGTGCTGTAGCTAGTGAAATTACTAGACAAATGAGCCTTAACATTTCATGTCTCAAGGTGACGAGCACAATCATATTGCCAATCAGAATTTTTGGGTTCTTCAAGAATCCTGAGGGGCACTGCATTGTAATGGACAGGGCATATCAATTACCATCAGCTGAAGGTCTTGCTTGTCTTGTCCCTTATTGTCATAAAAAAGAAGGTATCACTGGATTGGATTGTCACTAACCTGTAGCAAACATAGTCCCATCTCTCCACAGGCGCATTCTATCAAGCTTGCCACCAACATCAATTGTTTCACTGTCTTTTTTTCGCCAAATATTGACAATGCCGCTGGCAACAGCTGCAAACACCTTTCTTTTGTGCTTTCCGAGGCCCACAATATCGCCATTGCCAATATCTGCTGTGTACGACTTTGAGAAACCATAGGTTGTGTCATATATTTGGACCTGAAATTTACATTTACAACCATAATGAATAAAATTTTTCTGAAACTAAATTTTGCAGTATTATAATATTTTCATTGGTTGTATATAATACCTTCTTTATTACAAAATTGTGTTTATTTTCAAGGCTGCTTGACATTCGGTAAACTTCAGAATTATCATTGTATTGACAGTGTTGTCAGCGATATAGTCAATAGTTTGCAAATTCTTGTTTAATTCTGAGGCATAACTTTATACTAATTGTGCTAATATATATAGCATAAATTAAAATATTTTTTTTTTATTATTTAATTAATTATGCTAATATATATAGCATAAATTTTAATAATTGGTGAAACCAGATTATCTAATAATCTGTTTGTTGTTTCTTCTAGAAAATGGAACTAACAACTGGCTTTCTGCACCAAAAAAATATTTAAATACAGTACAATAGTAATTTGATTAATTACTGCAGATTATGGGTACCACAATGGCACTTACTTCTGCCGTGAAGCAATAATGTGTAATCATTACTGTGTTTCGGTCGGAAGGGTGCTGTTGCTAGTGAAATTACTGGGCAAATGAGACTTAACATCTTATGTCTCAAGGTGAAGAGCGCAATTGTACTGCCAAATGGCCGAATGTACTACAGAATTTTTGGGTTTTTCAAGAATTCTGAGTGGCACTGCATTGTAATGGGCAAGGTGTATCAATTACCGCTGAATGTCTTGATTGTCTCGTCCCTTATTTTAATAAAAATAAAGTAATATTTATACCTCCTTTGTTCTCTTTCCTAGTAGAATTTCAGTCTGTTCAGCATTTCCCCATTCCATGCAAGTTATTGTGTCATCCTTTTGCAAAGTCTTTATATTCACTAGGTTTTCTATGCATTTCTTATTATTTTTTGAAGTGTCTGTGTGGTACTTAATATCTGTGGAAAATGTGGTTATTTTATTTGTAAATGATATTGGTTTAACTTATCTATAAAACAATAATATGATATATAAGTTTGCAATCTATGGCCAACTATTAATTCAAAGATATATGTCATAAATAGTATCAATAATTTATATGTAAAATACAGGCTCTTTTCTTGGCAACCTTTTAAAATTCAGCTGCATTCTAACAATGATATTTAAAAGTATAGATAGGTTACATAGACAACATTCGGTGTTTGAAAATGATACACTAACACACACATGAATAATTTAACATTGTAATAGCACACTACATTACGATTACACGTCAAAGGATAGTAAATACAATTATCGCAACTCTAATTTGCTGATTGCTTCATATTTGTATAGAAAAAACATAGTTTATTCATCAGATATGATTTTTTACTGTACACCGTGATTTATGCCTAGATTACAATTAATTTATGAGTTCATGTAGTAAAAGCTATAAAGTAGTAAAACTGCATTGAAATTAGGTAGATAATGTGTCATTGATTTTATAAAAAAATAATTTTATATTGATTATAATATACAAGGTGAAACTAAATGGGTATACTATGCTTTGAACCAGACATTCCTTAGGTCATCTCTTATGACTATGTGAAGTCAGAAATGAATTAGCATTATATTTTAATACAATATTTATAGTGCTAAGTTTTCGCAAAAACTATGATTCCCTCAACCCTAATCAGCTGTTTTTTTGAACTCTCTTTGACCTTAAACAGATGAAAAATGTAGATGTGACATAATATCAGATAATAGTAAAATGCCTTTGATTCATTGCAGCTGTGAAGCAATTTGTGTTCTCATTTTGCCATGAAGACAAAGTTATTTTGTATGTGCATTTGCTTTAGCTGACATTGAAAATACTTCTAAATTTGTATTTACTGTAGTTATGTATTACCCAATAAAGATTTTTTTAATTCTAATCTTATTATGAAACTATGTATGTTATGTTAGTATTTACTCTGATTTCCGCGAGTGTTACACATTTAAATAAAACATGTTTAAAAGATAAAAACTAGTGTAATTGTAACTGTGTTTTTACATTTTGTGTTTTTTTAAATATGTTAGGTTGAAAAGATCGGCCTGTCTGCGTTAATACTCTTTGAATTGTGCTTTGAAACATGATATTTACTGCTCTGTGTGTGTGTAAATGTCTATTCTAAAGGCATATACACATACTTCAATGTAGAATTATTTGAAGTTTTCTTCAAGTTACATTGAAAATAATTCAGAATTTGTAATTGTAGATTATGGGTACCACAATGGCACCTTTTTCTGCCGTGAAATGAACAAATATATGTAAGCATTATTATGGTTTGGTCTGAATGGCACTGTAGCTGTTCTTATTACTGGGCAAATGAGTCTTGACATTTTAATTCTAAAATGTTTTATCCAATAAAGATAATTCTAATAGACTCCTATTAAGAAATTGTTCTTAATGGATTTTTTTTGTCAAATATGGATATCTTTGACCATCCTCGTATTAATAATATGTACTCCATTCCCGTACCGGGTATTGTACCCGGCCTGGGTATGGAATGGGGCAGTTATTGAGTTTTTTGTAGGAAATTTCTCACTAGCAGCCCATAGTTCAGAAATGTAGATGCTAGCCCCCTATTACGTGGGAATTAAACATAGTGAAACATGGGTGGAAAAAATACACCTCTAACCCTTCAGGAATACAGACGTGAAACTGTGTAATGTTATGTAATTTCTTATTTTGTTTATTTGTTTCAATAACAGGAAAGAAATTGAAAAATAATATTTTTATTTTGTAGGGAAGTCTTTATCTTTTTTTTATTTATTTATTAGAACTTAAACATCACCACACTATTTATTGCATATGACCCAAATAACGTACATTTGAAGGGATGGTATACCCTTTCTGGTTCACCTTGTATAGCCACATTGATGATATCAATTATTTATACATAAAATAATAAAAAACATACAGACACCAAAACAAAATGACGGCTCCCAAAAAGTTTTAAGATTACAATTATTATTTTTTGTATCTTATATTATTTACAAATGTCTTTTTGTTGAGGGTTTATTACAATAAGGTAATGGGAGAAGAAGAAAATAATCCAATGATTATTCTGCAGTTAGCAATGGATATACTGAAAGGGACAGTGTTACTGAAAAAACTCCTACGTAAACAAATAGCACTCACTGTTTACATCCGCAATCTACCCTAAAACTTGTTTTAATAGTTTGATAGCTCAGCTACCTATATACACACTTGTTTATTAAAAATTATTACATTTCGTATGACATTCACTGCAACGACTTTTTTACATCATTTCCTAAAATATTCTACGATTTTCGGCTATAATATCATTGCATTCTAAAAACAATATAACTCAACATGGATGTAATCAACAGAAATAATGCATCACAATTTTACATAAATAGCTGTTATTCAGAAAATGAAGCAGCAGATATTAAAGCATAATTAAATTTTGACTGAGTCTTATCTTTCTTATTTTTATACTTAAGTTTTATACTTTAAGTAAACACATGTTTATTGTTATCATTTCGTCTTATATGTTGTTAATCTTGAAAGAAGAATTTAATTGAAGGAGGATTATATTAAATAAATCTTATTGTTACAATATTATTACACGTTGGTGTGAAATAATGAATTTATATGGTACCCCGGAAAATTAATGTTTATAACCACTAAGTTCACAATACCGATAAACTTACGTTTGAATGATCCAATACGGGTCCCAACAAAAAAGTCTAATTCTTTGTATTCTGTTAGTATCATTTTGTATAAAAAATTATCATACTTAACATATAAAACAAAAAAATTACTTCGTTATTATATATTGTATTTCATAAATAGTACAGTTTACAAAATATACAAACACGTGAAAATGAAAGACATCTGACATTTGACAACTATCGCTTTAAGACTTATGTCATCGACTCATCATCGATAAATATTTTTTTAATTATTTACGTCGTCGGAAACAAGTCTTTTATCCTAGTTTTGTCTTCTAGGACACGTATGGACTAGGGAGCCTTTGTGTGTATGAGTCCGACTTGCATTAAGTTTTTGAGACTGAGTTTTATGAATAAAATTATGTATTGATGTGCCTCCGGAAAACATACAGCATTGTATATGAAGAAGCAGTGTATACTTGCCATCTAATTACGGTCTATGTTCTCTGTGGAGTATGTTATCTAAGCTCTCTTGTGTCAAAATGTTATCGAATGTCAATCCAGCTAGGACACGGGTAACCGTTGTCACTTTGAATATCATAGCGTTGTGTACTTTCGCCGCGTACGGTCGTAATCCATAAATATTATAATAATCCGTTAATATTTTTGAAAAATCATTTTACATAGTGTTAGCATAACTTATATTGCATTAATACATATCCTATATTACTGTATTTGTGCGTGTTCTTATACTGGAAATCTACCGTAATGAATCACGCGCCTAGCGAGGTCGATGAAGCCATCGAGGCAAACCGACCCATCGTTTCTAATTCACCGACGATCGAGAGGGGACAAGGGAAGGAGGACTCCTCGTGCTCCAGCAGTTCGTCAAGTGCGTCGAACGAAGAGGAACCTCCACGCAAGAGATCAAAACTAGATGCTCAGGTAACCGTCGATCCCCGGATCGACGCGTTATACGAACAGACGTGATTGAGCAACCTGAACATCATAATGATAATTTTTTGACCAATCCTTGCACGATTATACCAAAGTCATTAGATTTAGGTATTTGTAAAACTAATTTTGATGAGAAAAAAGTTCTTAAACCTGCCGATGAACAACGTTTAAAGCAGTTAGTAAAATTACAACATTTTAATTCATCTACGTGGCAACACATTCGGTATAAAAAAGCACTGACAGACATGCTTGCGTTCCCAGGTTTTTGTAACTTAAAAATCAATGACGAAATATGCTGCTTAAATAAGGGGAAAGATTTCCTGGCTTCAACTGAGGAAATAATGGCCAACCAATGCCTTATTATACCAAAGACAATTACTACAGTCAGGTTTACAAGAAATTGTTAATTGGTCGCATAATAATCCTACAGAATTAACTTCTAATAACCTTTTTAATAAAATAAGCGACATGTTCGGTAATTCGTCGCCATCTTATAAATTATCTGAACAAACACTACAAATCGTGTGCGGGAAACGAGCGGAGTGCATAGAAACTAGGCGCAAAAGATTAATAAGCGAAATTTCTGATAAAAGCATTCAATCCGCTCTCGTTAACATACCTCCTAGCGAGGAATTTCTATTTGAAAAAACACAATTAATGTAACTTGTACAATCCCTTGGAGGACCTCATTATTGGTTATCACCCCCACAAACCTCCAAAAATAGGGACCAAATAAAATGGAAGTACCAAGAATCACTTCCATCCACATCCAGATCCAGAACACAGGAAAAAAAATTATTTTCAAAGCACCCACAAAAAATCTAAACAAACAACAGGGAAACCCGTCCTTTCGAAATAAAAACAAGAAAAAATGACTATCCGACACAATTCAGGGGAGGTCGGCTAAAATCGTTCAAAAATCGTTGGCAGGCGCTTGGCGCGAACAAATTTATAATATCTGCAACAACTGGGTTTCGAATACCGTTTTACAAGAAACCTCCTCTAATAATGCCAACAAGACTCGTTATGAATCGATTTGCAACAAAATCGACACCGGCAATGACTCAAATAGTGCAAGACCTCTTGGATCAAAGAATACTGCAGCCTGTTACAAAAGAAACGCCCAGTTTTATCTCCAAGCTATTTCTGCGGAAGAAAAGCGACGGGTCGATGCGACCCATTTTCGATCTACGAGAATTAAACAAATTCGTAAGGATAAAGCATTTTCGCCTTATCTCTCACAGTTCAGTGCCAGATTTTCTCCAACCGGGAGACTGGATGATAAAATTAGACATTTCTCAGGCATACTTCCATGTGGCTGCAGAAAAATCTCATTACCCTTTCCTTCGAATCAGTTACCTAGGTCAGCTGTACGAGATGACATGTCTGCCTTTTGGCCTGGCATCAGCACCACATCTTTTCTCTTCCATAACATGCTGGGTCGCGGAGACCCTGCGTGCGAAGGGATGTCGAGTACTAGTCTACCTCGACGATTACCTTCTGGTCAACCAAGACCAGTCCAAGTTATGTCTTCAGGCCTCGGCAGCCGTGAGGCACTTGGAATACCTGGGCTGGAGCCTCAATTACCAAAAATCGATCATAACTCCGACTCAAGACTTAGAATATCTGGGTATCCGCTGGCAAACCGCGAGGAACAGAATGTCATTGCCAGAAAAGAGGATACAGAGTCTCAAAGCAACCATAGATCGATCGTTATTAAGAAGCCAGATCACGCTTCGCGACCTACAAAGTTTACTTGGACAGCTAAACTTCGCCAGCTTTGTCATACCCCGAGGCAGGTTACACTGTCGGAAAGCACAAATATTTCTTCGGCATTTCAACAAGAGGCAACAACGACAGAGACAACTAATTCCCGACGAGGTGTATCAAGAGATAAGGTGGTGGCTCGGCGCCACACGTCACTCTTCGGTAATACACAAAAAGCCTGCCACTCATTTCCTAGCGACGGACGCTTCGGATTTGGGTTGGGGTGCTCATCTGAATGGTCGTCTAATGTTGGGGACGTGGTCTCCTCGGCAACGAAGATGGCACAGCAACAAAAAAGAGCTGTATGCAGTAATAGCAGCGATCAGAACAAACGCTGCAGCGTTAAGCAAATCCCACGTACTCATCCAATCGGACAATCGAACTTTAATAGCATATATTCGAAAAGAGGGCGGAACAAGATCGTTGACTCTATTAAGTTTGACCTACCAACTTCTAACCCTTACAGACCAATTCAAAATAACTCTATCGGCTTATTATCTACCAGGGAGGTACAACACAATTGCAGACAGACTGTCACGAGGGAAAGAAGTTGCGGAATGGCATCTCTTACCGCAAGCAACTGTAGAAGTATTTCGGAAATGGGGTCGTCCGGAAATAGATCTGTTTGCTTCCCAACGAAGTGCTGTAGTAAGAAACTACGTATCAATAGATTGCAGAGATCGATCAGCAAGCTATATAGATGACCATGGCAACACCAACTGGCGTGGGTATTCCCCCCGCCGAGCCTATTACCCAGAGTTCTGACACACCTAAACAGCGCGAAGGGTACTTATTTAATTGTGGCACCGGAGTGGCCTCAAGTTTTCTGTTTGCAAGATCTGAAGTCCAGAGCGTTGGATCACCCACACGAGATTCAGAACTTATCGGAAACAATGATCGATATGACAACATCACAGCCACCTCCACAAGTACATCTATTAACCTTGAAAGTTTGGAAAATTGGGGGTGGGGTTCCCAAATAAAAGAGTGGTCTACACAAGAGAAAGAGCTGCTGAGAAAAAGCTGGCGAAAGTCTACTTTAACAACATATCTACCTGCAATTAAGAGATGGTTGAAATGGTGTAACAGTACTCAAGTAAATCCAAAAGCACCTAACCCCGCTGACATTGCTAAATTCTTAATCAATCTTTTCCTTGAGGAAAACTTATCTTATAGCACTATTCTCGTTCATAAGTCGGCCTTATTAACTTTCTGTGGACCTTATGTAGAACAACAAACATTTACAAACTTCATCTTAAAACATGCTCTTAAAGCAATTGGGGTAGCTTAACCAAAATCTGTTAGATCAGTTGTTACTTGGGACCCGACAGTCATTCTGGAATGGCTTTCAGCTAATCCACCTAAAGATACACTCTTTGAAATATCGCGTAGAACAGCAACAGTTTTATTACTAGCTTCTGGACATAGAGTCCACGATCTTACCTTATTGCGAGTTTCCAATGATAACTATCTTGATAACGGACAAAACATCTATTTAATACCAGCATTTGGGTCAAAGACTGACAAACATGACTGCCGCCAATCTGCTTGGAAGCTGTCTGAACACCCTGACAAGAACATCTGCCCAGTTAGTTTAGTTAGGCGTTTAATAGAGAAAACCAAACAAAGAAGGTCTGATATTACAGACTTAGACAACCTCTTCATTACAATTTGTAATAAGGTAAAAAGTGCTTCCCGCACTGTAATAGGCAATTGGGTACGCAGAGTTCTTAAAGACAGTGGCATTGATGGTTCCCCAGGGAGTTGTAGGTCAGCTGTAGCTTCTCTGGGGTGGCTAGATAATCAACCCTTAGATAATATATTACAACGGGGTAACTGGAAATCATCCAGTACATTTTTTAACTATTACTGTAAAGTAATTAAAGTATCTAAAAGTGATCATAATTCTTTTTTCAATACATTCACATCAGTATGAATTTTTGATTTAAATAAGTATTAATAATTAAGTGATTTGTAGTCATTAAAAATAAAAAGATTTAACAATTATATATGAGATTAAATTTTATTATTCACATTTAACTATTCATCATAGCGTTGTGTTTATATACATATATATACACCTACATATTTCACCAGCAGATAACAAACACGTCTTCATATACAATGCTGTATGTTTTCCGGAGGCACATCAATATAACGGTTTTACACAAAAAATAAAACCGATATTATGTGCCGAGAGGGAAAACATACAGCATTGCAGGAAGTCCTTCCTGGTGAAGACTACCTATGATATTCAAAGTGACAACGGTTACCCGTGTCCTAGCTGGATTGACATTCGATGACATTTTGACACATGAGAGCTTAGATAACATACTCCACAGAGAACATAGACCGTAATTAGAAGGCAAGTATACACTGCTTCTTCATATACAATGCTGTATGTTTTCCCTCTCGGCACATAATATCGGTTTTATTTTTTGTGTAAAACCGTTATATTATTAGTACATATTCAGGAATAATGCAGTTAAACGCGATGAGAAGGTAGTGGCATGGGATTAATTGAACCCTGTCCAATTTAACCCCCAGAGACTCAAGTTTGCTCGTTTACCACTAAAAAACCTCATGTGAATACCCCAGTATAAGCTCGAACCATTTTACCGCGTGCAACGCAGAGCAGCTCGAATTGCCGTGAACCCAGTGCTCTGAGAACGGCTATATTACTTGCCGTTGCGTAGGGACGTTCGCAATTATCACGGGGAGTGTTCCGAGAAGCTCTTTGACTTGATTCCTGCCGTTGAATTCCACGTTCACACGACACATCACACAAATTAGGTATCATCCCCACCATCTGGATGTGTGGTGTTTTCCCATAGTGTAGTTTTCAAGGAACATTCTTCCACGTACAACCAGGCTGTGAAATGAGTCTCCTTGTGCAGTGTTTCCAAGATGATTCGACATGAGTGCCTACAAAGAAAGCGCGTACACTTTTCTAAAGGACCGTACACTTTTTTTTTAAGTTTTAAAATGGATAGAGTATGTTATCCTTGAGAGATAGACACATCCCATTCCGGATTTTTTGTAGACCTATTTAAGATACTCATTTCCATCATACATTATTTTGTTATAGGTTAAAAAGGGTTTAGACAGCGTTTTCGTTAAAATCTTTCAGAAACCTGATTTTTTTCCGACAATTCCAACAAATATAGTTAATGTTTACAAAAATACTTAACAAATTATATATTACAACCTTCCTCAAGAACCACTCTATCCATTGGTGGAATCAGCTTGAGATTTTGAGTTTATCGCGAACATCCAGACAGACAGACGCGGTGGAGGACTTTGTTTTATAATAATATGTGGTGATAAGTAAAAGTATAACTTCTAAGAATTTATGTGTGTGTGTGTTTTTTTTTTTTATTTTTGCTGAGGGGAAAAATACTTTTACGTATCATAAGATTGTGGTCGTATTGATTTCGTATGTCAGGCTCGGTTTGAAGACCATACTGACTAAAAAAAAACCGATAAAGATATTTTTTTAATAAATTTTATTTACAATACAATGTAGTTTAATGCATAATAACACACACTTAAACTTTAAAAAGATTTCCTGTGTGTGTTGCCGCTTTTAATTAAATTACATAATATTTATAAATAAATGTTTTTTTTTTCAACAATTATATATTATTTTATGGGATAATGTGATTTGTGGATAATGTCTCGTGGAATTTCAACCCATACCTACTGGCAGTTTTTGGTTGCTTTCTTGCATTGTAATAAAGTCTGTAATTTTAAGTTCAGTCGTGTATTAATTGCATTAAGTAAACATATATATGAGTACTGTAAACGCAGAATTGTCGTCTAGCCAGATTTGTTTTATGTGGGAGAATTTATAGATATTTCACTATTATTTCGATTCAAAATAGATTAAAATCCTTAAAACGTTAAATATTTAGAAAAACTGGAGTAAATGCGGCAATATATAGATATAGCAGTTTATTATGGTGTAATTTGTGGCATGTTCCATATTTCGCCTTTTTTATACCACGTGATTTGTCCAAATCACGTCTATATACACCTTTATAGGTATAAACAGCAATGACGCTGCAGCAAGGTAGGCCCTCTAGTAATTAATACTATATTCAGACAGTCATACACTGTTACCCCACTCTGTTTGTATGACTTAATTATTTGACAAGCAATATATATGTTGCGCGTTTTTCGTTTTTTTCATCGCATACATAAACATCTTACGATGAAAACCTCCTAACTTTATTCGAATAATAACAACATGTGTATTAAAAAAATCCACGCTCACAGCACACAGTCTTTAGTATTTGATATTATTTCAACCTTGTTATCATTCAGAATAAGGGATAGACGATCAATGAAAGTGATTATGGTAAAGATCATAAGAGTTCTTTATTTTTAAAGGCAGGAAACCATGAGAGCGGAAGTATTCTAAAATCAAGTGAGCTCATTTTTTCCTTGCTTCATGATTGCCATTTAAATGGGGCTGAATATCTCTAAAATTACCAATAAAAAGGCCAATTGATTCGTTATAGTTTAATTGTCAAATAAACACACATCCAATTATAATGAGTAGTAAGGATCCCAGCACGGATCTAAAGTTGTAATTAAAATAATGCGGAGATATTTAATATATCTATTTGGAACAACGACGGAATCTTGTTTTGACGTCACCAAGATGGTGTCCTGTCGCGCGGTAAACAGTCACATTATGATGCAGTAATGAAACAATTTCTTTTATTAACTTGTTTTACTGCCTTGGGTTCATAAAGCCGTGGACAAATTCACCACTGGATGAAAGGAGATGTGGCCATCAATTTTGATAGATGCTATTAGGAACTATTTTGATGTGTTTTGGCCACATTCATCGTAGGTAATTATGTAATTGGAAAGATTAGTATTCATCATGGAACGGAAAATCTGGGTGATGGGTGCTGAAATGAAAAGAAAACAATTATTAGCTATTGCCTTGCCTACATGTTTTACATCTCTCTTTTACTTAATTCATTGTATGCAGAGGTTCTTCATTGGGATAATAAGAAAATAATAGAAAGAGTAGTAGTAATAATTGCTAGAAAGTTATATTTCTTTTATAATTTTGAACATTTTTGTAATTTATCACTTATTCGGAGAGTTGCATATGTGATTTTCATTTAAAAATCAAATCAAATTGCTTTATTCAGTTTGAGTGGGAGGATCCCTTGCACAGGATGCCGGCTAGATTGTAGGTACCACAACGGCACCTATTTCTGCCGTGAAGCAGTAATGTGTAAGCATTATTGTGTTTCGGTCTGAAAGGCGCCGTAGCTAGTGAAATTACTGGGCAAATGAGACTTAAAATCTTACGTCTCAAGGTGACGAGCGCAGTTGTAGTGCCATTCAGAATTTTTGGGTTTTTCAAGAATCCTGAGCGGCACTGCATTGTAATGGGCATGGCGTATCAATTACCATCAGCTGAACATCCTGCTCGTCTTGTCCCTTATTTTCATAAAAAAAAGATCAAAAAATATACTCTTTCGAGGTGATGGTATATGATAAAATGACTTTCACATTAATTATTAGGGTCACGTTTAGAAAAAGATGAAAAATAATTTTTAACTTTGATTTTGCACAGTAAATACTCACTCTCCCATAGAGCAGAGTCTGCCGTTGCATTCCAGTGTTGCTATAAGCTCGACGTCTTCAGGTGACAGTTGGAAGTCAAACACGTTGAAGTTCTGTTCGATTCTACTCTTTGTAACAGATTTTGGAATGACAATCAGCTGGCGGTCGATGGCGTATCTGTAAATCGTAAAAATCAGAATCAGCCTAGCGAAACTCTCTAAGAAAAAAGCGATTCACTCGATTGTATGAAACGATTGAAAACAGAGTTAGCGGAAATCCACTATGGTTTATGCAACTGCTCACTTTCAAACTTAGCCGGATTATACTTCCTGGCCAATCACCATGCGGTAATTACTACTATTTCAAACTTATGTCAAATGACTGCACGTTTCATACTAAACTAAAATCCAATTTTTACTTTGGCAGTCCCGCCTCTTATTATATAGTATTTACATCCTCTTTGATCATAATTAAGAAGAACTACGTCTTAAGCACATTATATTTTAGGTATGTATAAATATAATATAAAAATAAACAACTACTTAATAATCTCGTTAATTAGTTTATTGCAAAAATATTTCCTCATAAGATTAAAAAATATACAAGATATGACTCAATGAATAGAAAATTTATTCAAACAAAACGAATCGTTTAACTATAGGTCACAATACTTTGATTACATTAAATTAAAACTAAATATATTAACTAAAGATATGACTTAATTATTTAACATGAGTCAGAATGGAGTTTTTGCAAAGCACCTTGGTAATTTAAAAATAAAAGTTGGCAAGCGAATTATCGTTATCTAGTTCTAACTTCTAAAAATAAGAAAGTCTTCTATAAATGTCTGGCAAAGTCGACGCGGGTATGAATCTAAAAGGACAAGCGCTCACAATTTACGCATTCAATTCATGTAACAATTTGTGTACCGGAAGAAGGATTAATTATTTTCGTATTGAGATATTATCTACAATAGAAATCAACAAGCTATTTATAAAAAATAGGTATAGGCCACATACCACAACTGGTGCAAGCACCTCAGTAGGCCTCTTTTTTTAAATAAAACTTCATTACAGTTACTATTTAATTACAATTATCCTGAGGGCGATCGCTTCATTCCCGTCTAACCAACCTAACGGCTACGTACTTACTACCTACGTTACAAATTAAATAACGTCTGTTAAACCATACAAACTCATTTTAACCGTTCGCGGTTTTTTAGAGGAGGAAAATACCCATGGAAAACGCGAACCGCGGTGTTATAAAATGTCCTTTAAATGTATCACATATACCTTCCTACCTACGCACTCGTTTGTTTAGTTATTTTTTTATTTATTTCTTCAAATAGCCACGATAGTCAGTTCCTTTTTTTAATCGAAAACCACGTCAACGGGCTAAAGAATGTTATTGTCGTCCGAAACATTATATGAAAATAAAAAATATTTATTTCAGTAACAAAAATGGTACAAACATAATAGTGGATGTGACCTTCTATTAAGTGAGGAACACCCATGCCAGAAGGCACGCTCTTCCATATCAATTAAAAAAAACTAGAGATCACAAATTAAGTTAATAAAAATATAATGTAACAAAATAAAAATATTATACAAACAGGATGTCTGTCTGTGTGTGTGTGTGTGTCATTGTTACACATTGTTCGTTATAATATGAATTACCTATTATTAACGAAGTATTACTTAAAAGAAACTTGCCTTATTAATACTTGGGCCACGGTTTTGCTGTATCTGTCAGCAATTGACTTCAGTCTCTGGTCTTCCATCAGGGAGGGGTCGCCAGGTTTTGCCCACGGTCTGTCTGGAGAGCCGAGCGGGGAGTAAGCCGTCACCACAATGCCATGGGACTTGCAGTGGTCTAACAGCTTCTGTTGGTTGAGGTAGGGATGGACTTCGATCTGAAAGCCGAGCGTTGGTTCTTACAAGAAATGTTACGTTACAAACTAGTTTCTACCCGCCACTTCGTCCGCTTTATTGGTTTTTAATAAATTTAAAGTAGTGCCGGATTAAGCAAGCGCGGGGCCCGTACCAAATTCTTTTAGTGCAAATAGTAGATTACCGAGTGTCTGACGTGGATGGTTTGAGTGTGTTTTGTTTCACATTTTTGTGACACATACACACACACACAAACACACTCTCACGCCTGTTTCCCGTCGGGGTAGGCAGAGACAACAGAGTGCCACTTGCTTCTATCCTTACAAACCTCACGCGCTTCTTTTACATCATTGCTCTTTTCATACATGCTTGCCGGTTCCGGGTGCTTCGGACTTTTCCTTTTTTCGTTGAGGATTGTCTTACGAGGTCTCTTGCGACCGACTTGCCCACACATAATATATATACTGAACTTTTCACTAAATTCATTCAATTTCACTTATAACATCCTCGTATACACAGCACTAATATTGCATAATACGTCAGCTGTATAGCTACAGATATACTGCTATAAGGATTTCGGTGACGCGAACTCACGAGATTTCACTCATCCGAAAAGTGTCTAACTATGTATATTAATTATATTAATTCTTTATTAATTTCTTGCGCCCTGAGCAATTAAGTGACACGAACCCATAAGACTTTCCCAAAAGTGCCCAGCGCGGCTTTTAAAGGTTTCACTTAAAAAACAATCTACCAACCTGATTGACTACTGGCTTAATTCTCGCAGCCTCAACCACCCGGTCTATCTGTCCCTTATTGAAGTTGGAGATGCCAATACTCTTCACCAGACCCTTGTCGACCAGGGCTTCCATCGCCTTGTAGGTATCCACAAAGTCTACATCAGATGGGATGGCTTTACCGTTGGCATCCACTGGGAATAAATCATCTCCTTCCTAGAAAAAAAAACAGCTTATATACCTAGTGCCCTGCTTGAAAACCTATGCACGTCAGGGACGTGCACTATAGATCTAGACGTATTTGTACTTAAAACAATTATAAAGTCCAAATTGTGTAGCAGGACTTATTATGAAATTTCCGATTATTTTGATGATTTAAAAGGGATTAAGTTGACATTCACACATTGATTCACATAAATAACTATATGATTTTTTACGGAAATAAAGTATATTTTTGTTTTTTTTTTATTTGTGCTGGAAAGCTACCTAAGAAGCTAGTAACACACCTGCCTCTTGGAATTATCAAACTTGGCCAATGGACTTGCATCCCGATTCCCGTGCCATTAAATAAAAAAAAATGGTTTTCTAAGGCGTACCTTACGTTACCTTACCTTACTTACTTTCACAATACAGTAATAGAACAGTACTTCAACTTCACTTCACTAAAGCACTACACGCACACAAACACACGATTTACACGGCCGCTAAGCAATCTTGCGAATACAAAACTATTGAGTGCCACGCCGTACGCCGCCTAGACTGGTCGCTGTCCGAGTTAAATTAGCTGCGCTGCGCCGTCCGCGTCGTCAATCTTTTTGTATGAACCAACCTTAGCGCTCCGCCCAGACGTATGTATAAATTTCAAGGACACCGCTGAGTTACGCTACTGTTCTATTACTGTATTGTGGTACGCCTGGACAACTCTTTAATGAGGGTTTGACATAGCCATGAGAACCCAACTCCTTACAAAGCGAAAAAAATATGTACCTACCTATCCAATTAATTGTTAATCAATTTACAATTCAACAGAAGGCCTCTGTAAGCGTAACCCTTTGCCCCTACAAGTATTGAACATGTTGATTACTTGAAACAAATACTCTTTGTAACATACAGCTATAAGCATTGTACTGTATGTACAATTGATAAGGAACCGTAATATTTTATGATAGCTCCGTAGCATACGACCAATCCATAACCTAATATAAAAAAAAACAATCAACATTTATAGGTCTAGATAAACTCAAACGGCAAACGTGGTATAAATGTATACTTGAGAATAAACCAAGTATAGGTAAGCAAAATGCTTACAAATAAAGTAAAAATAGTATTTCACCGACTATATCGCCACATGAGTAACAAAAAGGTACAGAGACTACGCTTCATACAACCACGCGAAGCGGTTGCATTTCGTGATTATTATTATAATTATGAAAAACCAATGAAATATACCGGGTTAAGTACAATACGTAATTATTTATTTTTCTGACAGAACTATTATAGCGACACAGAACAGCAAAAACTACAGAACTATGAAATCTTCAAAAACAAAGCAGCGATAGAACATAAATATCACATGTAACAGTAATAAAACTGTAAACCGTACTGACGCAACAGGACGAGCGCGAGGAGATGAAAGGGGAACGGGAGGGGGCTTCACGTTCCAGCGAGGACCAGAGATAATGTGGCTGTGTAGTTATTGATAATTCAAGATGCGGCAAGACCTGTATAGTAGAGTAAGAGTGCTATACAAGCCTTAGCCACAAGTCACAACTAGGCATTTAGTCTGATTTTCGTGAATTCATGTCCATAAACCGCTATTTTTATTAGTACTGCCACCACACCTATTTTTGCAGTAGCAGTATAACAAACAATATGTGCAGTGTTCGTCCGGGGCAGTACTGTCACCACATATATTTCTGTAGTAGCAGTATAACTAACTATATATGTGCAGTGTTTGTCCGGGGCAGTACTGTCACCACATATATTTCTGTAGTAGCAGTATAACTAACTATATATGTGCAGTGTTTGTCCGGGGCAGTATTGTCACCACATATATTTCTGTAGTAGCAGTATAACTAACTATATATGTGCAGTGTTTGTCCGGGGCAGTACTGTCACCACATATATTTCTGTAGTAGCAGTATAACTAACTATATATGTGCAGTGTTTGTCCGGGGCAGTACTGTCACCACATATATTTCTGTAGTAGCAGTATAACTAACAATATATGTGCAGTGTTTGTCCGGGGCAGTACTGTCATCACATATATTTCTGTAGTGGCAGTATAACTAACTATATATGTGCAGTGTTTGTCCGGGGCAGTACTGCCACCAAACCTATTTCTATAGTAGCAGTATAACTAACTGTATGTGCAGTGTTCGTTCGGGGCAGTACTGCCACCACACCTATTTCTGTAGTAGTAACTAACCTTATATGCTTGGGGCCAGTGAATAAGGTACAAGTCCAAATACTCTAGACCAAGATTTTCTAGCGAAGTCTTCAGCGCTCCCTCGACCAGTTCGGGTTTGTGAAAAGTGCACCAAAGTTTTGAGGTTATGAAGATGTCTTGCCTGAAATAAATATAAGAATATCTTAGATAATCTATAACAGGCCAGGTTTATTATTTTAAAATGTCACAAGCTGTCTTACACTCGCGATTAGTATGTCACTTAGTATTTGTTCGGTCATTGTAGGATTTGGTAGGTAGATTTAAATTCATCGAATTTCGACTATCCTCATCTTTTTTGAAATGTAATGGCCACCGCGGCCCCGCGGACCGGTTGCCCCCCCCCCCCCCCCAGCTGTCTACGTTAGACCGATACAGATCCGAGAAGCTTGTCGACCAGACGTTGTGGATATCTGACGCCAATACCCTTTGTGTTACACTTGTCAGTGACGACAATTGCGTGCCGTGCACCTCCGAAGAAACCAAAGCAGAGGAATTAAGAGGGAGTTCAAGGTTAGTGTCTTTGTCTTTCGAATCACCATTTTTTTTATAATTCACATTATCTACAGTGCACTCCAGTTATCGAACAGTATTCGTGTACGTGAAAATCAAAATCATTATTGCTCAAGATAGAAATTAACCTATTCAATTAAATTAATTAAACTCAACCTCAATTTTTTTTCTAAGTTTTCACAGCTATCTTATCTGGACGTATAAAGACGACGAGCTATAAGTATGAGTGGCGAACGCAATAGTTCAATTCTGAACGCGGTTTTACTAGGACCCATTAGGACTAGGCATATAGCCACCCTCTCCAAATAATAATGATGTTTATACCTTTTTATGACTCCTTCAGCCAGTTTCACCCTCAGAGCCTCCCCGACTTCCTTCTCATTGCCGTAGATATGCGCGCAGTCAATGTGTCTGTATCCTATATCTATGGCATCCTTCACTGCTTGAGTCACTTCGCCTGGTTTTGACTGAAAAAAAAATTAGTTGCTTATCATTGGGGTAACCTTTATTGTACATTCCGGCCGGCTGCTAGCGGGCTGCATCTCTTGAACAGCTTATAGTAAGACTAGGGAAATTGAAACTTGTTCAAATCTTTAAGTATTGCTTTCAATCAAGTAGATCCAGTAATTTAATGGAAATATTTCTAGTGACTATTCAAAAGCGCTTAGTTTCAGCCTAATTGAATAATGTTTATTTGACTTTGACAATGATTTTGATAATGATTCTTTATAACGTAAGTTACGTTATAAGCAGCGCGAAACGCCCTCTTCTGCAGCACTAAGTTGGTATTAATGTCCGCAGTGTTGCCCCATAGCAATATACTATAGGACATCTAATATATAAAATTCTCATGTCGCGGTGTTAAACTCCTTCGAAACGGCTTGAACGATTCTCATGAAATTTTGAGTGCATATTGGGTAGGTCTGAGAATCGGACAATATCTATTTTTCCCCCTAAAGGTGATCCACGCCAAATTTTTTTTTTAATTTTTTGACATCTTTTTTTAGATTTGTTTGATTAGAGTCAGCATTAAAAAATACACACAACTTCAAATTTTCACCCATCTACGATCAACAGTTACTTTTGTATCGTGATTATAATATCGGCAATACATCGTTTGCTGGGTCAGCTAGTAATTCTATAAAAATAAGTAGGTAGTACTTAGGGTATATATAAATAATATTCCAGTTTTTTTGTTTTATTTGTACTACTACTACTCTCTGTTTTCAATATTTAAGCCTTTTTGTATTCGCATCAACCGACATAGCCCAGTGGTTAGGGGTACCCTATAGCCAATCATACAATCAGCAAATAATCGACAAGTCGAGTTAGTAAGTCTTTTGTGGGGTGATGTAATGCTTTAACAATAAGATCCCGGAAAATGTTTAAAACAAATGTAATACGGAATTTAAGTCTTGTTAAAAAAATTAATCGTACAAAAATTATTTTTAAGGTTAATCCAATTAATAATTCGATACAATTATTAAAAAATCCTATCATAGCCTTATTTAGGTAAATTTGGCTTATTTTTTTCGTTATTTTGAGTGTCTACCACTTCACTTCATCGCGAATCTTCTGGGCAAATGGACGATGTTTTTGCTATTCGCAGAGATTTCAGTGTTATGCGCGATTGCTTTAAATGATTGATTAGTAAAAATCTAATTGTATTTCTTACATAATTGAAGTTCTAGCATGTTAGCTTAGTAAGTAAAAGGTAAATGTATTTGTTAATTATACTTTTAGCAAGTTCAATTATTAAGAAATACAATAAGAATAAAAGGTAAGGCCGACGATTTTCCGCCCTCGCGCGTCGTTCCAGAGGTCAATATACGTTATTTGTACAGACTGCTTTTCCTACATTTATTTAAATATTTATTTTGTTTGAAAATTTCACTTTTTCCATTAATTTTTTTAATTTTAATAAAATAAAATAGTTAAAATTAATTTTGCGATACTTCTGTACATAAATATGTCCTTTTGTACTTAACCTAGATTCTTTAATTGATTTTTATCACAACACCTTTACATCAATAAATAATACAGAAAAAATTAACTATTGTTTATTTATTAATAATAAGTAACTGGACGACCGAGTCTTGCTCGGATTTTTAAGAAGGTACAAAACTTAAACAAAAATAAAGCAATTGTGTGGTTTTATGAAACCACGATGAAAGTGAAACTTCTTTCCAATAATTACTAATATAAGCATATGTATCGAAATTATATATATTATGTTTTAATCAATAAACAAACAAAATAGCGTGGAGCAGTGGCACAAATGAGTAATAATAGTCTATACACTACACGGTCAGCTGCTGCGAACTATAGGCGCCGCCCGACCGTCACGCGACATGCAACACACAGACGAAAAAGTTTGAGACCATGTAATAAAAGTTTCACTTTAAAACTAATAGGACATCTGGATTCTTCTGCTTTCCGGATCACCCATTGTCCCATCTGAGCTATTATAGTCTTGTATATAGTGGCGAAATTTACCTTTGTATTCTAATATTATTGTAACAGTATCTCATTAAAACACGTATAAAACTATAATTTTTAAAATTGAAACTTTGAAAACTAGATCGATTTCTCGCCCCTGTAACTACCTGTATACTAAATTTCATTAAAATCGTTGGAGCCGTTTTCGAGATTCAGATTATATATATGTATACAATAATTTCTCGTTTAAAGATATAAGATAAGATGACCCTAGTGATTCTTGTTTTGCGCACCGTAACGACGATGTGACGTCAGTTCCAGAGGGAATGTCGATAATTAAACAGGGTAGTACATGCTTGACAACAGAATAAACGCCGATGCAGCCATTGTAAAAAATGTGTTAAATTAAGAACAAAATGTGCAGTCATGTTTTTCGTTTTTATGATTTCCGCCTTTCAATAGTGTTGGGACTGTTTCCCAGGTAACAAGCAGAAAGGGTTTCTTTGTTCAATGTTAATAGGATTATAAAATATTTTAAAGATGTTGGGTTAAGTTGCATACTGCCATTAGTAATGCTATTCATATTTTTTTTATTAAAATAAGGGACGAGCCTAGCAGAACGTTCAGCTGATGGTAATTGATACGCCTTGCCTATTAAAATGCAGTGCCGCTCAGGATTCTTGAAAAACTCCAAAAATTCTGAGTGGCACTACAACTGCGCTCGTCACCTTGAGACATAAGATGTTAAGTCTTATTTGCTCAGTAATTTCACTAGCTACGGCGCCTTTCAGACCGAAACACAGTTATATTTACACATTACTGCTTCACGGCAGAAATATGCGCCGTTGAGGTATATATATAACAACTTTTAAGAATATGAAACCGAGTCTCCGGCAACAGGATCATCCTGCCACCACAAGCAGCGCCCGTTCACGAGCATGACGCATGAGCCAGCCATCGCCTCCCTCAACCATATTTTCGCCGCCATATATATATATATATATATATATATATATATATATATGTATAGTATTGAATTAAAATTTAAGCACTGAATTACTACGATCTACGGTTACGGCCAAGAACAGAAGAGTGTGAAAATGTTTGAATGGAAAAATAAATGTCTAGTTATTGTTTCTTTTTTTTTATGAAAATAAGGGATGAGACGCACAGGACTTTCAGGTGATTGATACGCGCTGCCCGCTACAATGCAGTACCGCTCAAGATTCTTGGAAAACCCTAAAGTTCTGAGCGGCAGTACAATTACGTTCGTCACCTTGAGACATAGGATGCTCAGTCTCATTTGCCCAGTAATTTTACTAGTTAGACGCCCTTACTTTACCTTGCTTCATGTCAGAAAAAAGCACCGTTGTGGTACCCATAATCTAGCCGGCATCCAGTGCAAAGGAGCCTCCCACTGGTAAAAACGCGCGGTCATATTATTTGACCTGATACGGGGGTGCGCCAGACCAGAGATGACAACAGTATTGCATATGTGACCGGACCTGTCAAAAGAAACCTCCCAATTCCATTAGACCAGTAAATTCAAAGTGCAACTCCGGCCACACATGGAGTAATATATATATATATATATATATATATGTATATTAATATAAATGAATTGCTGTTCGTTGGTCTCGCTAAAACTCGAGAACGGCTGGACCGACTTGGCTAATTTTGGTCTTGAATTATTTGTAGAAGTCCAGAGAAGGTTTAAAAGTTTGAATAAATATGAAAATACTCGGAATTACATAAAAACAACAATTTTGATTTTCCTTTGATGTGTCCCCCGTCGTTCAAATTAAAGTAATAGTTTAAAATGAATTACTAATTAGAATTTTATTATGTTTGTAACTTTCTCAAGAGGTAAAAAATAAATTTAATTTAGGTAACTATAGTAGGTAGATTAAGTACAGTTGTTAACTTTCTATCAGATTAATTTTATATAGATTGATAAATCTTAAGTTTTGTCAAAAACTAAAATTTATGAACCTAGCCGCACCACAAAACAAAACAAAGAATATAGTTTATCGGAAAGCTTTCAATTGATTAGCAGATTGTATCATAACAGTGTGTGTCTGTCAATATCAAATTGAAACCTTATAAATAGCCAGTATTTCAGGAAAACTCTATTTTGTAACTGAGCAATATCATGTGTAATTAATCGAAAATGTAAAATGATGCAACAAACATACTCAAACGTCAAATAGGCAATGCCTTACACGAGTAAGTCAAAAAAGTAAATGTAAATTAATACCCAAGTTATTGAGTACAGTAGCTGCATCATCCACACACACCGTTAATAAATAAAAGTATTCTGTGAGCATTTTATAAGCGATTATAAATAATATATATATATAACAACTTTTAAGAATATGAAACCGAGTCTCCGGCAACAGGATCATCCTGCCACCACAAGCAGCGCCCGTTCACGAGCATGACGCATGAGCCAGCCATCGCCTCCCTCAACCATATTTTAGGGAAGGGGACGACCCGTCCCATGTCGCCGCCATATATATTTATATTAAATAAGTTTCCTAATAGTTATTTCCAGCATATTAGTACAACTGTAGTATTGAATAAAAATTTAAGCACTTTTTGAAATACTCTAGCACTTACAAAAACAAAAATTAAAAAAAAATATAACAGAGAGACACAGATAATGAAGACATTGATATTATTTGAAAATAATTTTGATCTACGGTTACAACCAAGAACAAAAGAGTGTGAAAATATTTGAATGGAAAAATAAATGTCCACTTATTGTTTCTTTTTTTTTATGAAAATAAGGGATCAGACGCACAGGACTTTCAGGTGATTGATACGCGCTGCCCGCAACAATGCAGTACCGCTCAAGATTCTTGGAACTTTAGTATAATTACGTTCGTCACCTTGAGACATAGGATGCTCAGTCTCATTTGCCCAGTAATTTTACTAGTTAGACGCCCTTACTTTACCTTGCTTCATGGCAGAAAAAGGCACCGTTGTGGTACCCATAATCTAGCCGGCATCCTGTGCAAAGGAGCCTCCCACTGGTAAATGCCTTTCGTGGCCTCTTAGTCGTGTGGTAAGCACACGGCCTGGGACTTATACCTATTCTTTTTATGCCCTTGGTAAGCACAGGACAAAAATATTAAATAACATTTGAAATTACTTGTACAAATTACAATACTTTTTTCTTAGTAAATAAATTCGTGATTTACAGTGCCAATGAGTTTTTTGCCACGTCTTCTCTTTGCAGCTTAATTTTTTCAAAGAGGTAGGTAGTATATTGTACAAAACGTTATTGATAATTATTAATGTCGTCACAGATGTTATAAAAATGTCGAAAAGTTCATTAGCGCCAAATAATATGTAATGTTGATACAACTGGTGTTCTGTTAATGAAGTCAAATTGTTTAAAAAATAATATATTTAGCATTTTCTTTGATTAACGCGAGTGTTGCATTTAAATGAATGAGAATTTAAATAAAATATTTTTAAATGTTGTTTTTGCGTAAAAGTTCCCTTATTATTATTATTATTTTATTTATCCGGCGTTTGTTGACCTTCACGGAGCACGTTTACAGGGGGACTGTGTTTGACAGGAGTCGAGTTAGTATTTGTCATAGTTGTCATTGTGAATTTTAGCGCCATTTTTTGCCTCGTGGTATTTGCTGTAGACAGATGGTTTTGGCAAAATGGCACTGTCAGTAAATAATGCCAAAAACCATCTGTCATTATATTTTGCTTAGATAATTTATACGTCTAGATAAAGCTTAGACAACCAATGAAAACAAGCCAGGTTAATTAAATTAGTGTGCGCGACAATCTACGTCTTACACTCACGATTTTTTGTGTTGTCTTATTGCACAAAAGTCATAATAGATGTTAACTGTCCACCTCAATTTTTTTTAAATGAAAATAAGGGACGAGACAGCAGATGGTAATTGAAACGCCCTACCCATTAAAATGCAGTGCCGCTCAGGATTTTTGAAAAAACCAAAAAATCTGGGCGGCACTACAATTGCGCTCGTCACCTTGAGACATAAGATGTTAAGTCTCGTTTGCCCAGTAATTGCACTAGCTACGGCGCCCTTCAGACCGCAACACGGTAATATTTACACATTACTGATTCACAGCAGAAATAGGCGACGTTGTGGTACCCATAATCTAGCCGGCTTCCTGTGCAAAGGAGCCACTGGTTTTCACAGCTGTCACAGTCTAGATGTATAAATGATCTAAGATATTTTGCTTGATTTAATCTCGGAAATGTGTTCATGACAACTTTGTTAAATTTTTTTACTTTATATAATTTGTCAATGGTTTGTTGCCCTGGTGTATTACTATAGAATTAGCATTTGCATAATCTTAATATATATAAATTACGTGTCACGTTGTTTGTCCGCGATGGACTCCTAAACTAATGAATGGATTTTAATGGGGATTACTACATGGTGTGCAGTTTGGTGCAACTTGAGAGATAGGATAGTTTTTATTTCGATTTGAGACCCAGAGAGACAGAGAGATATTTTTTTCAATATTTTTTTGTATGGACATATTTTCTATGAGATATTTAGTGACGCACGGTTTGACAGTTACATTGTGAAACAATTTCATTATAACAACAGGGAGCATTTTTTACGAAATAATTCTTGATGTTTTGAAATATTATTGGTAAATTCCTATAAAACAGATTTTTTTTTATCTATAGACCAACGTCTGTCGGGTCAGCTAGTATAATATATTTCTTATATGATGTATGAACGTGTTTTTCACAAATTTTACCCTTATATCGACTGTACCGTGGAGGCTCCTTTGCACAGGATGCCGGCTAGATTATGGGTACCACAACGGCGCCTATTTCTGCCGTGATGTGTAAGCATTACTGTGTTTCGGTCTGAAGGGCGCTGTAGCTAGTGAAATTACTGGGCAAACGAGACTTAACATCTTATGTCTTAAGGTGACGAACGCAATTGTAGTGCCGCTCAGATTTTTTGGGTTTTTCAAGAATCCTGAGCGGCACTGCATTGTAATGGGTAGGGCGTATCAATTACCATCAACTGAACTTCTTGCTTGTCTCGTCCCTTATTTACATAAATCTTACGGTTGGAATTTCTTAAAATCCGTTCTTAGCTGACCTCTACTCGGCGAAAGGAATATTCGTACCACATTTCAAGTCTCTACGCCTTACGGTTCCAGAGATATCGTGATGAGTGACTATATACGTGGAAATCTCTTATATATATATATATAGATGATATGTTCTACAAAGTCGTAGGACATTGTTTTATTCTATCATCAATACTTTCCCAGCGCACGCGATGTAAAGAATTTTTTAGGTAATTTTTTTACAACTTGGGTTATATTATTGGAGTTTTAGTAAGGATCCCTAATTTTTTGAAAGACTTAAAAGGCATTTATTTTCTTAAAATATATTCCTATTGAATTATTTTTGATGTCATTTCTAATATACTAGATACTACTACCGCCTCGGCAAAAAAATGGCGCTCTGAGAGGGAAGAAGCGGCGCAAGAAATTCTCCTAGCATTCTTTTTTCGCGCTCTTTTTAATAAAAATAACAATATTGTACACACTTCGATAATCAGCTGTGGAGTAATAAGATTTACGACAAAGCCATTTTGTAATAAAACATTTTAATTTATTTAAAGATAATGCCTGAACACTGCTGCGACTTTATTATAAAAGTGTATACATTTTCCCATAAAACTATTACGTATCTTATGAAGCCTACTAGAATTAGTGACAAGCAATCCCTTATTTCTAGTGTTATAATAATGAGAATCACTATTAAGAGAAAAAATAAATTTTGAAAACATTATATAGCCTATATCATCCGGGGGTAGTGTAGCTTCCCAACCTCCCTAGAGTAAATATTTTCCTTGTTCCCAACAGTGACCAAAATAAAATCATCAGTGTACACAATGCAGACTATTATATTTTATATATATTTGTAGACGTAGAATAAAACATACCTTCCAAGTTCCCAAACCAATTATCGGGCATGTGTGGCCATTATTGAAAACTACAAGCGGAACTGTTGCCATATTGTTATCACTACACTTAACGCTTCGAGATTCAATCTAAAACTGCACACGAAATGTCAGCGCACTTATTTTTATCGGTAGTGGCGGTTGGGCGTGGTTATGTTTATGAGATGAGCGGGAAGCGTTTTTCGATATAACTTATATTTTTCGACTTAACTTACTATACAAAGAGAAGATATCTAATTGCTTCTGTTGTACATATTTTGTGTTTGTTTGTAATAGATAAATTCGAAAGCTTCTAAACCGATATTTAAAATATTAATATTAATAGCTAAGGTATTAAATATTTTCGTTTGTATAAAGTTTCGACGCAGTTGTATAGGGAAGGCTGCGCAAACTATTCATGATAAATAAAGTGTGCGATATTTTATTTTAATAACCGAAGCAAAGTGAGGGCGGATTAATGGCTTGCACTTAATGCGTCTATAGGCGACAATTTGAATTTTGATATTTTTTTTAATTAAATAGTTTTGTTTTAAAATGTTAATTTTGACTAAATGTAAATAAATTTACCAGAGTAATTTATATTTCATACACAATTTTAATAATAAACATAATTTTAATATGATATGTTATTTTTTCGGAAAACCATTTATATTTCAGACTTTAAAGTTTCTAATATTGTTAGAACTGGTATGGAAGTTGTTTAAAATCATGGTATATACACAGCCCAAAAATGCGAAGAACAGGCTGATTATTAATGTCTGCTATACGCGTCATCACTAGCGGCCGTTTTCAATATCGTATCGCTAGTTATGGATACGTTGCTGTCACCGACATCTTAATGACAAGATCTTAACTATCCATAGTTATGTCCAATATAGTTATAGTCCAATGCTTTATATCGATAGGTTATTGAAATGTAAGTAAGCGTAAAATGATAGGTTTGTCTACCTGTAGTAAGTTAAACTACGGTTAAAATTCCGTGAATGTACAATAACTTGCGATTTTTTTTTATAATTATGGAAATAATTTGCTTTTCAAATAGATAAAAATTCCAAATAAACAGTGGAGTTTTGAGGTAGTTAATATAAATACACAAAATATACGACTTGATAATCTCCCACTTATATCAATTGAAAAGCAAGAAAGAATTGTTGCTATAAAACAGGCGGACTTTTATTTTTATTTATTCTTTATTCCCTTGATGGTCTTGAGTTCAATGTCTGTACATTTCACTAGCTCTTTTTGCCAAACGTTCCATAGAATAATTAAATTATATTGAAAATTAAATTAAGATTAATCGCTTCGGCTTGGCTAAATTTGAGATTGAAAACTGTAAATACCCGCTCCCGCTTGTTCTTATCAACATAATCGCACCTTTATCATCTATGAATCTATGACATAATGTTCCATGATAATAAGTTTGCGCGGAAAAATATTATGGCCTCGATACTATGCGTATGCGCATGATACACTGCGGAAGTTACCGATGACCTTGGAGATGGAAATTATAGTGAATAAACCATAACGTATCATTCCACGATCCTATGCCAAAGCCAAATTTGTTATGAACAAACTGGGTTTAATAGAGACGTAAATCGAAGATTTAAAGAATTGTTAAACAACGTTTCTGTGGGAAATATTACTATAGTATTAACGATTTTCTTAATGATATCACAGACTGGGAATGAAGCGAACACCCTCAGGCTCTTTAATTATAAATGTTTATTGTACGATATTACATTGTAATCCATATTTTTATCAAAATAGCCCGCTGAGTTTCTTGCGCCCGTTCTTCTGAGTCAAATGTCAAAAACTACCACCCATTCCAAATAGCGGTCTATTTTAGGTAGTTTACGGTAGTTTAGGCGTTCAATACGGGATTTTGAATCCTATTTTGAATTTGAAGTAAGTAAATCGGTTTAACTGTGCTCAAGTTATATGATGAAAGTATGACAGAATAATAATAAATGTATCTAATATTATGAGAGACAGTAACAAGTTAAGTTTTGTATATTTGGGAATTTTGTTTGCTGCCAAGTTGACCTGTTTTAGAAAAAAAAAATCTTTGTATTTGTGGGATGCAATTACTAATAATTACTGATTTTGTAACATACGCTTCGTGCTATTTTACATTAAAATTAATAAACTACAAAATACTTACTGATGATATGTGATCCCGTGATGATGTTTCAATTATTAGCAAAGTTTGACAAACATGTGGCGCGTCAACGTCACACATTGTTCGAGACTGGCTCGAGTACGCCCACGTGAGCGTAGTATAAGTTGCCGCACTTTGCGACTACGCCTGCGGAATCTAGATGGAGCTCAGCGGAGACCAATCCTTCATCTAGTCATTACATTAACTATTTCGTTGTTTCCTGTTCTTGTAACGAATTAATGTCACAAATCTCAGCAGAACTGTCAAACTGCGCGTCAAAAATGTATCTCACAGAATTATTCATACTGAAATAAAAAAAATAATGTCAAACGATAATCGAAATACACGCAGTGTGCAAATAATCTCAGTTCAGTAGTTTAGGAGTTCATCGTGGACAAACAAAGCGACACGAAATTTTTACATGTCACTAGCTGACCCAGCAAAATAAGAAGTAATAAAAAAAAACCCATAATAAAAAAAATTGAGGTATAAAAACTGATGACAACCGATTCTCAGACCTACCAAATATTTCTTACTACAATTATTATTGTATTCGGTTACCAACCTATAGCGGATTTTGGTTTGAATAGAATAATATAAAAATTGCGATACGAAAATCGTTGTAGTTCGTAGAAGGGTGAAAACTTGAAGTCAAGAATGTATTTTTTAATGCTAAATCATAATAAAATAAAAAAAAAATCAAAAATATAAAAAAGTATATTTAGGGGTGGGTCCACCATTTAGGGCTATGAAAAATAGGTGTTGTCCGATTCTCAGACCTACCCGATATACAAATACAAATTGGTTTACGGCCGTTCCCAATATACTATCTACAGATAGAGATAAATTACTACCTTCTACTGCCAGTAATTAGCTGTCAATAATCTGAAGCTGTCTCAATATACCCGATAATTCATTCTTATCGCCTTATATTGGGACGCGTGAATTGCAATTTCCATACAAACTTCTATCGCTGGTAAGCTATACAACGTCTCATTAACAGACAGCGTGTACGGATAAGGTGAGTTACCGTCGATAAGTTTATTGGGACAGAAAAGTCAACGATAGTTAAAGTAAGAGATACACTAAATATTGGGAACGGCCGTTAGCCGTTTCGGAGGAGTTTGGTAACAAACACCGGGACACGAGAATTTTATATATAAGACTAGCTGACCCAACAGGCGCTGTTCTGTGGATAGAAAGAAGATGATGTAAGTATTCAGGAATAATGTAGTCTAAAGCCATTAGATATGTGAAAAATCATTTTTCTGAATGTTTTAATAATATTTAGTAATAAAATTATAATTTGTGTAAACAGCTTTTATATTACCGCTTTATAATTGAATTTTTTTTTAAATAATTTGTTATATTTTTAAAGTGATAACCCTCACTTCTAGGATTAATACACAAATAAAATTTGAAAAACAAACTTTTATGAACGATGCGGGACTCGAACCCACACCCACAGTGGCATGGAACTTTAAAAACATAACAAATTGTTTAGATTTACAAGAGCGAAATCTCAAGTCAATTTCCTAATATGCAAATATTGGGGTTGAGCAGGTTATCAACTGTAAAGTAGATCCTGTAGATGAAGCCACAACCTGAAAGTTGAACAAAGCGTACAAGATTTTATGACGATACGTCACTGGAACGGTTAGCTCGGTTGGCAGAACACTGGCACGGAACGCCAGAGGTCGTGGGTTCGAGTCCCGCGTCGTTAATCATCGGAAATTAATGATTTTATAATATGTAGTAATAACAGTTTATTACTTATAAGGAATCATATCGTTTTCGTGTAAACGGCTTTTATATTTCCGCTCTATATGTAATTGCTAATAATTAAAGTATCCTTAAGACCAATGATAGGAAATCCCTCCGTTGGACAAATATTTTTCTCGCGGCTATGATTTCTATAGTCAAAAATGGCACAATAAGGCATATTTGTTTTTTTTTAATGATAATTATGCTTCACTTGACATCAAATGACTGGTCTCACTTGAGCCTTGAGTAGGTACATTTGTACACAATAGTGGCGACAGGGTAACGCCCACATGTCACTTCCAATAGTTTTTTCTGTTCCGTGTATAACCTAACCTAACCACTATTGGTTTAATATTCAAAATATGGAACTAACACCAAACGTGACTGACTGTTTATGACTTGTTAATAAAAAATCGGTTACTGCAACAATAGATTACCTCATTTTCATTTTCTAGTTAGATGCTGTTGGATGCGATTATTAATTATGACAGTAATCACGACCATCATGTTCACAAAACATCCTTAAACAAACAATGAATTCAAGCTCTAAAGGTTAATGCATCGAATACAGTTTATTATTCGTGAATTTTATGAAATACTAGCTGACCCAGCAAACGTTGTATTGCCGATATTAAAATCGCGATATAAAAGTAACTGTTGATCGTAGATGGGTGAAAATTTGAAGTTGTATGTATTTTTTAATGCTGACTCTAATCTAAAGTTAAAAAAAAAAAAAAAATAAAAAAATTTGGCGAGGACCACCCTTAACATTTAGGGGGATGAAAAATAGATGTTGTCCGATTCTCAGACCTACCCAATATGCACTCAAAACTTCATGAGAATCGGTCAAGCCATTTCGAAGGAGTTTAACTACAAACACCGCGACATGAGAATTTTATACATTAGATTAGATAATATTTAAACAATATTGGATGCAGCACCTCACAAACTTATATGTTATTTATACATATATATACAAACATACAAACTACATTACAGCAATTGCAAAATACTATATTTGATTGAAAAGAGTGGCCGTTGAGTTTCTTGTATGTTCTTCTTACGAGCACTAATTTATCCGAATGAAATAGATTCAGTAATTTAAAAGAAATATTTATAGTGACTCCTCAATAAAAGCGCTTAGTTCAAGCCTAATTGAATAAAGGTTGTTTGACTTTGACTTTAGATATATTATTCTTACCTCTCGCGAGCTTTGTTATTTCTATATCACTGACCTGTATAAATACCATTGGACAGGCTGTTCCATATGTTTGACATCAATTTTTTGTGCCTATTTGAAGCGCCACTCGCGAGCTTCCAGAGAACTAATTTTGATGTATAATACAAATGGCCGCGAAGGAACAACAATACTCTGAAGTATTTTTGCATTTTTAATAATTAATTTCGTCCGTTTTCCGTGTTATAGATACTTCAAGAATCAACGTAATAAAGTACACATTTTTTTTGTATCTAGTTTCCCACCATCTATCGATGTTTGCTGAGGTTGTCATCACTAATAATTATAATAATAATAAACTTTATTTCACAAAACAGAGGTTAACAACACTTAAATATATATGTACTACGTCTTAAAAATTAACTTATCTTAAATAAAATATAGTTTTGAATTGAATACACTTATAAAATACACTTTTTAGTTTTAGTACCGCAGACTCCCTACATGGCCAACAGCGACAAAATTGCGAATATCAAAAAGGCAGTAGTATAGTATAGTAGAGGTCAGTGTTCTATATGCTTGTATATTGTAGTCTATGGTATACTTTAATTCCTCTGCGAATCTGTCAATTGTCTCTCATTTATTATAAATTGTTCTGATGTTCTCTAAACAAGCAAAATTCACAAGTATATAAATGTAGATTGTAGCTTATCACATAACAAAACATGTTTAAGTAAAATTTGGAATGTTATACAATTAAATTATGGAGTTACAATCTACTAAACTTTAATGGGAAATGTAGTAAGTTAATATTAAATTCTTCAATCAACTAATTCAAAAATCTTAAATGATAAAAAAACATTTGATTTTCAAAATGATTTTCTTTGGAAATATTCCTATATTTGCAGTAACGGTGACTTAATGTGATAGAAGCAATAACAAAATATGTAATACCTACTATTATTACTGGTAACTTTTTGTGGTACTCGTGTGGTAACTGTTGTGTTCATCTGCAGTACTGCCACCACACATATTTCTGTAGCATCAGTATAACTTACTGTATGTGCAGTGTTCGTCCGGGGCAGTACTGCCGCAACACCTATTTCTGTAGTAGCAGTATAACTAAGTACACCATATGCAGTGTAGGGTACTTCTTGCATTCATCCAGTCCTCATCAAAATACAGAATACGAGATATAGAAGCCCCTGTAAAAAAAAGTTTAATAGTGTAAAGCGGAGGAGCTCCAAATTTTAATATATCGATAGATACTAGATAGTAGTGTCTCACAACGAATTACACAGTCTGGCGGTAGACGAAAGCTTGCCGTCTGCGGAGTGCCGATAAGGTTGTCCTTGAACTTTATACAATACAGCGAAAACGATTCTAAGTTCTCGCTGACTAAATTCTCTTTTTGCACTGGCACACTTTCTCATTGCGTGGAGTTATCTTCAAAGCGCGGTCGAAACACAACTGAACGAAAGCTCTACCTAGTACGCCCGAATACTCTGCCAGTTACACTTCGGATAATTTTTAAATTATATATAAATATTTTTGTCAATGGTTAACGAACAGAAGTGAATGTATGTGTAACACACGCAGTGTTTACCGAAAGCAAGTCAAAGAATTGAATTTCATTAGTATTTGAAAAAAACGATCACGTATGGTTGTGGAAATAATTTAATTTAATCTTTAGCCTGGTTCACGAGGACACGGCCATCACTATGGAGGCCAATATGGACAGGGAGGGAACACGCCTTACGGGCCCTACGCCCAAGGTTGGTTTATATTTTTTAATCGGTTTGTTTTGGCTATGTGTTCTAGTATAGTCGGGTTATAAAAAGTGACCACTAAATTGTACATTGTTCAACAAGAGGTGATCTTTGCGATACCTACAAGGGTGTAATTTACAGACACGAGGCGAGGCTAAGCTCTTCAATACATTCGGTTGTGGAAACACACTCGCGAGTGAAAATAAAAATAAGTATAAATTTTTAATATAAATAGAATGGGACAGCTATTTGGTGTCTTTCATGAATTTGCGTAATTTTATTCTGCTCGTATATTTGTACGTAATAAATGATGAACTATTAATATTATGTTAATGAGCTTTCTGAGAACGTGCAGTATAAAATATAATTCTCACTACCCTCATCTTGGCGAAGTGACAGCTAACGGCTTCTGCAGTCGTCCAGTTACTAACTTACTACTACGATAACGAGTAGTCTGCACTTGACCGCCGTCGTGAAAAGACGTGCTATCATTTGACAGATTGCATTTTCAAAAATCCCGTCTGGGCGTTGCTGCTATGCGCTTATATAAAAAAGTATGTGTGTTCTTATGTATGCGTGCAAGGAGTTATAACTTATTTTTATATTGTTTGTGTAGTTATATTGGTAAAAGTAGAGTCATTTTGAAGATGTTTTGAAATACATACCCACTCTTTTTTACAACAAAATACATCTGTAAGATGATCTACTTTTTGAAGGACATTTTTTTCTTATAGGACCTGGACATGATGTCCCCCCAACAGCCAACGTGACCCCCCCAACAGCCAACGTGACCCCTCCACCCGTAGGAGGAGGACAGGTATGATTTCCCCTTTACTAAACTATTAACACGTCCATCAACTTGGAACAAAATAAAATTTATATTTTTTAATCCCAAAAGTTATCACCACTTAAAAAAAAATTATCAAACCGCATTTCAAGTCAATTTTCTAATATGCAATTATTGGGGTTGAGCAGATTATCAACTGTAAAGTAGATCCTGTAGATGGAGCCACAACTTGAGAGTGGAGCAAGATATACCAAGATTAACGAACCATGCGTCACTCGGGCGGTTGGCTCAGTAAGTAACAGCGCTCGGACGGAACCCATGTGTAATAATAAGCTTCCAAACCATTTACCAGTGGGACTTCTTTGTACAGGATGCCGGCTAGAGTAAGAGTACCTACCACAAATGTGAAAGGATTATTGTGTTTCGGTCTGCGAAGGACGCCGTAGCTAGTGAAATTACTGGGCAAATGAGACTTAACATCAACATCTTATGTCTCAAGGTGACGTGCGCAGTTGTAGTGCGCTCAGTTTTTTGGGTTCTTCAAGAATCCTGAGCGGCACTGCTTTGTAATGGGCAGGACGTATCAATTACCATCAGCTGGATGTCAATCATCATTAGCTAGTTTCCAGCATTCTGTCTTTTGTTAATACTGTATGATGAGAACGTTAAGTTAAGTTTTAATACTATTTATTAAGAGTTTCTTTCAACATCTGCTATACTATAATAATAAAATTTCTCAAATTCTTAAGTTTTAAAAATGTTGTTTGTAATACATTTATTTTTGTACACTTTGGGGCACGTCTTGTCCATCTCCTTTGATACGGGACTCGGACCCCCACAACAGCGACTTGAACGAACATATCAAGATTTACGGATGGTGCGTCATACGACAGGCTCTGTTTCGAATAACGCATCGTCTATAAATTTTGATACAAATAAAATTTGTATAGTTAATAATTAAAATGTGTTTTATGATGATACAGGCCCCAGGCTATCAAACTGGACATGGCTATGGCGGTCAGGGCTATCCCAGTCAAGGTTATCCAGGTCAGGGCTATCCTCCTCAAGGCCATCCTGGTCAAGGATATCCTGGACAGGGCTACCCCGGACAAGGACCACCTGGCGGCGGTATTATGCAAGGTATATATATATATTATTTCAAGTTATTGCACATTTAAACCATGTTTATTTGTAGTGTAGGGGTGAAATGCCTAGTAGGTATTGTATTATCCTTCCTTCAAGCCGATTGGTCATCGTGGAGGAAAATGACCAACACCCTCTAAATTCTAATTGTAACTTCACAGTTAACTACCCTTCTCAAAAAGACAAACATAATATATACATATCAACATTAAATGTACGATCTATTAGCTCACCAGAAAGGTTACTTGAATTTGAAAAAGCACTCGACGATATTAAATGGGACATAATAGGTTTAAGCGAAATGCGAAGAATGGGAGAGTGTATTGAAGAATATGACAACTACCTTCTATATCATAACGGAGAAACACCAGGCCTTTACGGAGTTGGTTTTCTATTAAAAAAATATCTGTCATCAAAAGTAGAAGAAATAATTGGTATATCCGAAAGAATAGCAATCTTAAACATTAAATTACCAACATCAGTAAAAGATGAATCATGGACAATCGTAGAAGTATATGCTCCCACTGAACCTACAAATAAGAAAGAACGTTTGAAAGTTGAAGAATTTTTCGAAACATTACAATCGATCAACCATTATATGAAAAAGAACGTTATAGTTATGGGTGATTTTAATGGCAAAATAGGACAGCGTAAGCCCGGCGAAGAGCACATAATAGGCAATTCCAGTTATGGTATACGCAGTAAAAATGGTAATAAAATTATCAGTTATGCCTTACAAAATAAACTAACAATTCTCAACAGTCAATACAAAAGAAAACCTAATAAAAAATGGACCTGGGTGTCACCTAATGGAAATTATAAGACCGAAATTGATTTTATTATGACAAATAAAGCGAGATGTTTTTCTAATACACATGTTTTGAACAATTTTAATTTTAATACCGACCATAGAATGGTAAGAGCTTCACTAAAAAAAGTACCAGCCAAAAAGTCGAGAAGAAATTATAGAAACACCAAGCCAATACCTATAACAGAGGATTACAAAAAACTACAAAATAATCTGTCCATAGCTTTAAACCAGGAAGACAAAAACTATGAGGATATAGAAGAACAATATAATTTATTAATAACTAACCTAATAAGGGAAACAGTAAAATGTAAACCAGAAGCAAAGACTCTATCAGATGAAAGTGAGAAATTGATAGAACAAAGAAAACAGTTGATTTCAAAAAAGGATAAGGCCACTAAAACTAAAATTGCAGAATTAAGTAAAAAAATAAGATCTCAAATACGCAAAGATATAACTCAGAAAAGAAATAAAACTATACAAGATCACATTACCAAAACTGGAGGAGTAAGAAAAGCACTAAAAAAACTGATGAACAAAAAGGATTGGATGATTAATCTCAAGAATAAAACAAATAGAATAACTAGGAATAGGGAAGAAATAATAAGAACTGCAGCCGAGTTCTATCGTGATCTGTACAAAAGTTCTAAAAATTATCGAAACTTAGCGGAAAATGTAAAAGACAATGAATATGATGTTATTACAGACAAAGATCCTCTACCGGAGATCCTTCTTAGTGAAACTGTTTCAGCAATCAAATCACAGAAAAACGACAAAGCACCAGGACCTGACCAAATATCAAATGAGATGCTCAAAGCCACCTTACCTATAATAGCACCCAAGCTCACTGTACTATTTAATCAAATCCTGAAAACTGAAAGCATTCCGGCAGACTGGACTAAATCAACTATAGTATTAATTTATAAAAAAGGTGACAAAAACGATATTGGAAACTATAGACCGATAAGTTTGATGGCAAACATATATAAAATTTTCTCCAAGATATTACTATCAAGAATCTCTAAGGTATTAGACGAGAACCAACCCAAAGAGCAAGCAGGCTTCAGGACAAAATTCTCGACTGTAGACCATATACACACGGTAAAACAAATATTAGAAAAATTTAAAGAGTACAACTGTGTATATTATCTAGGTTTTGTCGACTACAACAAAGCTTTTGACTCGCTAGAACATGATGCAATTTGGAACTCTCTTAAAGTTCAAGGAGTTCATGGAAAAATAATAAATATTTTAAAGAATATATACTCCAAAAGCACAGCTCGAATAAAATTGGATAAGGCCAGCAGCGAGTTCCCAATAGAAAGAGGAGTCAGACAGGGAGATCCTATATCTCCCAAACTATTCTCAGCAGTATTAGAAATGATATTCAGAAATCTTGAATGGGAAAGTGAGGGACTTAATATAAATGGGGAAAAACTAAACCATCTACGATTTGCGGACGATATAGTACTATTTTCTGAGTCTTCAAAGAAACTAGAGCATATGCTACAACGATTGTCAGAGGAAAGTGTTAAAGTAGGCCTCACAATGAACGTAAACAAAACTAAAATAATGACAAACTCTAATAAAAAAGAAATTAAAGTAGATGGTAAAACGGTTGAATATGTAGACGAATACGTTTACCTGGGGCATTTATTATCAATCAAAGACTGTATGACAAAAGAAATCGATAGAAGGGTCACGAACTCCTGGAAAAGATATTGGTCGCTCAGCGAAGTGATGAAGAACAAGCATATTCTCATTTAGGACAAAAGAAAGGTTTTTAATGCTTGCATACTACCATGTTTAACTTATGGATCACAAACATGGGCCCTAACCGAGAAAAATCTCACAACTCTAAAAACTTGCCAAAATTCTATGGAAAGAAGCGTCCTAGGTGTTAGATTGAGAGACAGAATGAAGCTGCAGGACATAAAAGAAAAAATAAAATTTAAAAATGTAAGCAAAATTATTAAACAGCAAAAATGGCGATGGACAGGCCATATGATCAGAGACAATTCTGGAAAATGGACGAAAAAAGTGACGGAGTGGTACCCCAGAAACGGAAAAAGAAAAAGAGGCAGGCAATCCAAAAGATGGGAGGACGACATCCGAAACTTGGTCGGAAGCATGTGGACTCGTCTAGCCAGAGATAATCGAATTGGAAAAATTTAGAGGAGGCCTATGTCGAGGGACACGCAGCAAGAAAAGTTTTTAATAATTAAGTTATGCAATATAATTAAATGTAAAGTAGTTGCTGCAATAAAGGCTATTTTATTTATTTTTTTATTGTATTATCCAAATGTTTTGAGTTTTCTTTAGTGTTAGTTCCGACAATATTTGTCTTTAAACAATTCGACACGTGTTTCGCCTCTACAAGAGGCATCCTCAAGACATGTTGACTCGCCAAACTCTGGCACGAGTCTCTATGAGTCACAAATATTGGCGGAATTAACACTAAAGAAAACTCAAAACATTTGGATGGTTATGGATTTCCGCAAAGTAACGCCTACTTCAATAAAGGTATGCTATTATTCCAAGAACATACATATAATATTCTGTAAATAAAAATCGCGCCAAGTACACCTTAAACTCTGATACAAAAAATTTTCGTGGGTACAAGATAAACATGTCAGACGTGAAACTTCTTTGGCAAACTAATTTTTAAAGTGTATTTATTATGACGGGTACTCACGATATATATTTTATTGATTTGATACCGATATTTCGATCCAATTGCGTGAATCGTAGTCGCGGTGGAACTGCGATGGCGGCGAGAAACACTTGACACTAATAGTACATAAATCTGTCCATGTGGCGTATCATTCGGCTTTAAGCAAAATATGTTAGGCTATTGAGATTTTTTTGGAATGGTATTTTTGACTGCGCTAATGTGTTTTAATAATTAAAAATAAAATAATGTTGACTTGCTGATATGTCGCTGCCAATACTGTCAAAATAATGATAATTCTGAAGATTTCAGAATGTCAAGCAGCTTTGAAAAGAAAAACGCGGGAAACGTTATACGTCATAGGCCATTTGTAAACATTTTGCGTATTCGTGGGTTATTATCAGGTATAAATTTATATCAAGTTTATCTCTAAGGACATTAATATCAAGAACTTATACTTCGCTGTACATATATAAAAAAGAATATAAAAAAAAACTATTATACAATTATTAAAATTGTTATAAATATAAAAATTTGGCAGTTGTAGAGATTCCCGATAGAATTGAAAAATTAGAAGTATCAGTATTAACATTTGAAATTTCATAATATTTAAAAATAATTAAATTATTAAATTAAATTTATTTTTAAAACTTGTTTTCAATATAACATATTAATCAAATACAAACACTATTTCAATAATGCACAGTATTATGTAGTTTATATACATTGAACTGTTCACTAATCCATTCAATTTCTCTGATATACCTGCCAAAATATTTGAATCTTTTGTCTGTTCCCAAATCTCATGGGAAACTAAACATTTAATAAGTGAAAAACAACATGGTTTCGTTAAAAAACGATCAACCCTTACAAATTTGATGTGTTTTACTGATTCTGCTATAACTGAAATGAGCAATGATAAGGAGGTTGACGCTGTGTATACAGATTTTAATAAGGCGTTTGACAAAGTCGACCACACCCTGCTAATAAACAAGCTAAGAGATGCATACTGCTTCTCAGAAAGTGTATTGGTATGGTTAGAATCATATTTAGCTCATCGACCACAAGTAGTTAAAATAAGTGGGTATCAATCTAGAGAATTTCAACAAACATCTGGTGTTCCTCAAGGCTCTAATTTGGGACCATTATTGTTTACACTGTTTATAAACGATATTTCCAAAAGTATTCAAGAATCAAATTACGAGTTATATGCAGATGACTTAAAAATATATCGTACAGTTACTTGTTCAGAGGATCAAACGAAACTACAGAATGATATCCATCGTGTAATGTTATGGTGTAAAAATAATTTGATGGAACTCAATGCGTCCAAATGTCATTTTATAAAATTTTCTAGGAAACGAAAGAAATTGGAGAGTAAATATCATATTGATGGCATACAAATAAATCAAATAAACCATATCAATGATTTGGGTGTCATTTTAGACGAGGAGTTGAGATTTGATAAACATATTGACAAAATAGCTCACAAAAGTTTTAAAATGCTTGGGTTTTTCTTACGTAACACCAAGGCTTTTACATCAATTCCTACGCTTAAAATACTATACTATTCCCTTGTAAGATCTCAGGTTGAATACAATTCGGTAGTTTGGTGCCCCTATTACAAAACGTACATCACTAGGATTGAGTCAGTTCAAAAGAAATTTATATCCAAATTGAGTTATGTCACTAATAATTACACTATTATAAGTTACAAAGACAAATTTAAATTTTTCAATATGAAAACCTTAGAATTGCGAAGAAATGCGTCACAAATTCTTTTCTTATATAAATTATTAAATAATCAATTAGACTGTCCATTACTTCTATCTAAGATTGGATTATGTGTACCACCTTATCCTTGTCGTATTAGTACATATCTGCCAGTACATGTACGATTTTTCAGAAACAATTATGGCTCAAATTCACCTATCCAACTTATCTCAAAATTATATAACAGTAAATTCCATAGTAATAGTAGTATAGATATAAATTTTAATACATTTGGAATTTTAAAAAATACGCTTTTGAACCCTTATAATTTGGAAGTATAAAATTATAGTTTTGAGTAATAGTAAACACATATTGTAGTAGTATTACTTAACTTACAATAATAAATGAAGGCAACGCTGTGCATACCTATAAGTTAGATATACAAATATAAATATAAGAAATTTTATATTATAAGTAGTCATAATATTAATTGTGTGTCTAGTTGGTAAGCCTTTTCTAATAAATAAATAAATACCTACACAGCACTAAATGTTGCACAATACGTCAGCTGTATAGCTACAGATATACTGCTATAAGCATTTCAATGACGGGATTTCACCCATCCAAAACGCGTCTATATATTTATATTAATTTTTTAAATAGTAATTTATCGCGTACGCCAGACATGAGCATGTCGGTCACGCGAACCCATAAGATTTTTCCCCAACCAAAGAAGTTTTGGCTTCAAAAATTATTACCAATGTAATAATGACAATGGCAATGACAATTATAAGCTTTGATTATATCAAAATTGAACTCTTTTTTTTTATTTTCAACAGGCATGAGTCATATGGCGTGCTGCGCTGCGTTGATGGGCTGCATGACGTTTCTTATGACGTCCTGCTGCAAGGTTGATGGCGTTTACATTATTATTAGATAGATGGCGTTAATATTAAATAGTTGATACCCGCCACGTCGTCCGCGTACAAACAAGACTGAGCACGTAGTAGAGTCATTTCAATTGCCAGTGGGAAGCTCCTTTGCACAGGATGCCGGCTAGATAATGGGTACCACAACGGCGCCTATTTCTGCCGTGAAACAGTAATGTGTAAGTATTAATGTGTTTCGCTCTGAAGGGCGCCGTAGCTAGTGAAATTACTGGGCAAATGAGACTTAACATCTTATGTCTCAAGGTGACGAGCGCAATTGTAGTGCCGCTCAGAAAATTTGTGTTTTTCAATAATCTTAATCGGCACTGCAATGTAATGGGTGGTGCGAATCAAATACTTATTTTATATTATATAAAAAAAAAACCTATACTTACTAAAACAATAGCTATATTATATCAAGCACTAAAAAATAAAGTAAGAAATGCGAATTTTTATACAATCTAATTAATAAATCAAATTCTAGATAAAATAATTATTGGTATCTTTGGAATTGGTGTGCCCTCCGCGGCCCCGTTCTCGCCTGTCGCCTTGTTGCGTCGCACGTGCGACACAAGCACATCTAACCTATAACTATGTATGTAGTTACAGACCTACTTTTGCAGAAACCGACTTGAATCAAATATCCAGATAGTATAAAAAAGATTCGGCTGAGTATCGTTAATTTGCTCCTAAGAATTGAGGAGTTCATTACATTGTCATGGATCCCATAGTCAGAACCTCACCAAACTCTCATCAAACTACCATTAAAGAACATCCTTTTCAATGAAAAAATAATAATCGAAATCGGTTGGAGTCATATAGAGATATTCGTCTATTTGTTCCATATTTAATGCAAATTTAAGACTTTTATGGGTTTCTCACGGATGCCATTGTCAGATCTGGACCAAATTGGGACCACACGAGCAGCATCAGCTTTCAAACGAAAAAATAATCATCTAAATCACTTCACTGGTTCACCCAGTCGAAAGTTCTGAGGTAACAAACATAAAAAAGAAATACTGTCGAATTGAGAACCTCCTCCCTTTTTGAAGTGAATTTTTTACGATGTTTGAAGTGTCATATTTTCTTACATCGTTAGTTGATTGGAAAAAAAAAGAAAACGTAGGGACATAGCTTTAGCATACCTAGATCTTGTGACAAAAAATCATTGCTCTATTAGCATTATCCACGGAGCAAAAGGGGAATACGTTTGTATATAATATTGCTATTTATAACCTAGGTCCTAAAGAATCATTGAGAGCAAAATTCAAAGAAATGACTGTTGCTTCTCAATATATTATTGATAATGTAATGTATGTTCATCGGAACATAAGTGAATTTGCTAGAAATTGTCATAATTATAATGTAAACACCAGGAACATATATAAGCTTATAATGCCTACTACTTGGTTAAGTCGAGTTAGTAACTCTTTTGTGGGGCGATGTATATGCTTTTACAACAAGATCCCAGATTCAAAACAAAATTATTACGTTATTCAAAAGAATTGTTAAGAAACGTTTGTGTGGTAAAGGTTACTTTAACATAAATGACATTCTTAATTAGGTAATTCTGATTTTGAATTTACCATAGATTGGGAATGGAGCGGTCCTCAGGTTATCAAATAATATGTCTAATTGTACAATATTACTTTGTAAACATATTTTTTTATGAAAAAGAAAAGCCCGCTGAGTTAGTTGCGCCAATTTTTCTCATGCATTCATTTTGGAATGGGTGGTAGGTAGGTTTTGACTTTCAATAAATGACACCTCCTATTTTGAATAAAAATATTTGAATTTGAATATAGAATAACGCAGCTAGCGTCCCCTCTTAACGAGGATCTTGCAAGTCGCGGAGAACACCTGTAATTAAAATATAATTAAACACTTATCGGTCAAAAAACAATCGTAAAAATAAAATGAGAACCAATTCCTGTTGGGAATCAGTTGAAAACAATCGTGGCCTGTTAAGTTCAACTGTAGCGACATTGTCGATTAATACTCAAATTGTCTGAACATTAATAATTTATTTTACGGCTAACTGGCCTTCAGCTATTGCCGATCGATAAATCAATATAAATGCACTCGGAATAATATACTTGGCCACTTCATTAAACTTGTATTAGGTCGGAAACATAATGAAGTACCAATAAAAGAGATTTTTTTTTTATTTCATTTTACCACTAGACTAAATACAAAAAATACGGGTAGCACTCCGCGAGTGCCGAGTAATTGATACGCCCTGCCCATTACAATAAATTGCCGCTAAGGATTCTTGAAAAACCCAAATATTCTGAGCGGCACTACAATTGCGCTCGTCACCTTGAGACATAAGATGTTAAGTCTCGTTTGCACAGTAATTTCGCTAGCTACAGCGGCCTTCAGACCAAAACATAATAATGCTTACACAATATTACTGCTTCACGTTAGAAATAGGCGCCGTTGTGTTACCCATAATCTAGCGGGCATACTGTGCACAGGAGCCTCCCACTGGTGCTACTTAACGAAAGTTTATTAATGTTTTGCAAATATGGAATAAACAGTAGCCTAAATTGATGAACTCGATGTTCCTTCACTGTTTGGTATTGTCTTACATAGAAATTTACGGTAAATGATTGAATCATAAAGGTTCATAAAGTTATTGTTTCAGTGTCAGGGTGTTGGAATTGGTGATGGTGAAGTGGGTGGTGGAATCGGGAATGACGGACATGGGGGCCCGATCCCAGGTCAAACTCAAGTGGTGCCTCCTGGTGAAGTGGGTGGCGGTGGTACTGGAGGGGGTGGAATCGGGAATGACATCCTTGGGGGCCTAATTCCAGGTCAAACTCAAGTGACACCTCCTCAACTAGGACCTGCATCAGAAGATATAGACCACGATTCACATTAAGTTGACTGTTCACAAACATTTATTCACGCAAAAAAATTACAGACGCTGTATGATTTAAGCCTTTGTCTCCCAAGTATTAAGATTATTCAGCGCTTAAAATGTATGTGCTATGTATCTATATACTATGGTAACTTTGAATAAAGTAGTGAAAATCAATTATAAAATTATTACATGTAAACTTTTTGCTGTTTAAACATCGTAACTGCGTAGGACGGATCCCCGTGTTTACAATATTTAAACAGCAAAAAGTTATAGTCCATATACTTTGCGCCAAACAAAATACACTGAAGTTAGCCGCAGTTAAAATATTATACAACTCGATGGGTCAAAGTATGTACAATTCCGCTACGCTTGAATATATAGAAGGCAGGTTAAAGATTCAGTAAATTATATAGTTTGGCCTGCGAGAGTTGGCGGGATAATGGCGGCAAAATTTAAATAATTTAAATTCTTTGTGTAGCACGGCACGATACGACATAGATATGTTCATCAAAAGCGCGTACACCTTCCTTAAAGGCTGGCAACGCTCCTGTGATTCCTCTGGCTTGCAAGAGAATGTGGGCGGCGGTGATCACCTAACACCAGGTGACCCGTACGCTCGCATGTCGTTCCTCTTTCATAAAAAAACAGAGGGATGAAAATTAAAAAAGCATAAATTTTAATGCCTCAACTACCCTTACTCAATTACCCTTACTAGGTATGTTGTTAATATTTTAAATTTAGGTTGTATATAATACTTAGGATATAAATGATATTTAGATAAAAAGTTACCCCCACTCGCCCCTTGTCATACAATGTCACACTTTGTCGATCCCCTCCTTCCCCTTTAACGTTGTGACGTAAGTTATTAGTCCTTAGGGCTATATGTCACCAGGACACCACGGCGGCGCAACCAGTCACCGCTACCAACAAAATGTATGCAGCTCCATAGAGAGTTGCCCATCTCGTGTCTGTTTGGTTGCGCAACCAGCTCGGACGCGTCATGACTGTGGTGTCAGTATGGTGTCTAGTTTGGTAGCTTACGGACATCAGTGGCGCAACCAGTCGCCGCTACCAACAAAATGTATTCAGCTCTATAGAGAGTTACTCATCTGGTGTCTGTTTGGTTGCGCAACCAATTGGTGACGCGACCCGCTCGGACCTTTCATGACTGTGGTGTCAGTATGGTGTCTTGTTTGGTAGCTTACGGACATCAGTGGTGCAACCAGTCGCTGCTACCAACAAAATGTATTCAGCTCTATAGAGAGTTACTCATTTGGTGTCCGTTTGGTTGCGCAAACAATTGGTGGCGCGACGAGCTTGGATGCGACATGACTCTAGTGTCAGTATGGTGTCTAGTTTGGCAGCTTACGGAGACCGTGGTGTCCCGGTGCAATGAAGCCCTAAGTTCTAAGAACGAGAATCAAGTACCGAGTATACTCCTTATATATCATTCTCCCGCTTTATAAAGGTTAAATAAACGTTATATCACGGTTTTTTCCGTTGCCGACTCATAGCTAGGAGCACAGTTTGGTATACATATTTGCTTAACAACACCGTACGCTCCGCTTCCGTACCGAAACCTTACGCTTACTGTACGTATTGTATTTGTAAATCTTAACCGATAATAAATATTTATTCACAATCTGTTCATGTTATTTTATTTGATATCTAGTTGCTTTTTATTTATTTATTCGGAAACCCAAGAATCGCATGCTAATACATAAACTACTTACAAATAATGAAAAAAATATAACCGTCATGATAGCTTTTGCTTATAAATGTGCTATCATTAAGATTTTAGAACAATAGTTTACACAGCAATAAATAATAATAATAATAAACAGAATTATCCTTTTCGCTTATAATTAAAATTTGTGTATTAAATTCGTTTGAATTCAAAATTAAATACTTAATTACTTTTAAATTTTTTTTAGATATTACTTTTTTGGAAAGTCGCGAGCAGTAAAAATCAATAATTTGTCGTATTTCTAATGTTCTTAATTTATTAATGCATTAATTACAATTCAGTGTGCGTAATTTGTCAAGAAAAATTTGTTATGAGAAAATGAACGAATGCCCAATATTTATTCAATTAAATATTAGAAATAGAATTGTCATGAACCAAAATGAACAAAACAGGTTTATGGTAAAAATACAATAATAAGCACGTACTTCACAAAAATATCAAAACCAAATGGTCGTACTAAACAACCGCGATATTAATTCTAAATTATTGTCCTTGATGTTGCATTAGACCAAGTGCCAACTTTCGTTAGCCAGACTATTCTAAGGGTATGTTCCGATATGCACTGCGACCACTGTACAGTGTGACGTCAATTTAGTGTAACGTGAAGCCGTTCCTTTATAGCCAGTTATACTGGTTACTATTTGAAACGCAACGCAATCCTGTATACTGTCAGCCGCATTTTTTGAGGCAGCATTCAAATGAGTGTATTAAAGTTTTCTAGTTCATTAAAATAACTTTTGTTGGAGTACTGTCAAATTAAAAATATTTTAAAGAATATTTTAGGCACTCGAGTGGTTTTGACTGATCACGTGATCAAAGTACTGCGAGTACCTTACCTCGAAAACGCCAGTGCTCACAGTAGAATATGGCGGCGATTTATAACGTCATATATTTCCCTAGGGTACTGCGGCAGTATACTAGCAGTCCATACATAGGCTGAACTAAAAGTATCGGGAATGGAATATTTCCACTGTTCCTGTCATATTAAAATCTTTTTAATTGAAAACTCCTTGGTTTTAAAAATCGAATGCCATTTATTTACTTATAAAAAGATTCTCGGTCTTGTCACAAGGTCATGTCAAACTTGTTTAGTCGTTGAGAAAATGGAATTGACTCGAGAAAATTCTAGAGCGATGATTTATTATGACTTTCGAAGTGGTTTAACACAAAAACAGTGTGTTGACCGGACGATTTCTGCATTTGGTAATGAAACGCCATCCAAAACCACAATTTATCGCTGGTTTGGACGTGTCAAGCTCAGTGATGATCCCCGTGAAGGTCGTCCAAAAACTGCAGTCACCAAAGAAAACGTTGATGCTGTGCAAAGCTGATTGAGGAAGATCGACTTGTGACATACCGCGAAATTCAGACAACTTTAGACATTGCCACGAGTCAAATACAAATATCCAAATATCTTGCATGAACAATTAGGTGTAAAAAAGTTGTTGTCCCGATGGATACATTTGCTCTGTGAAGAACAAAAAGCGGCTTGCGTTACTTGGTGCGTCAGAACTCTCGAAAGAATCCACTCAGGATCCTCAAATGCTGTATACAACATCGTATCAGGTGACGAATCCTGGATATACGCGTACGAACCCGAAACAAAAAAACCAGTCACGAGTTTGGGTGTTCGAAAATGAATTAAAGCCAACAAAAATTGTTCGTTCACGGAGTGCTGCAAAATAATTGGTGGCCACGTTTGTCTCCAAAACCGGCCATGTTGCGACTATGCCTCTTGAGGGACGAAGAACGGTTAATGCAGAATGGTATGCTAGCATTTGTTTGCACAGGTCGTTACTGAACTCCGTAAAGAGAACTGCAACCGCCGCATCATCCTCCATCACGACGTTCTCACACCGCGCACAGAATAAAAGAGTTTTTAGAGCAAGAAAACCTAGAATTATTAGACCATCCGCCGTACAGCCCCGACCTAAGCCCTAATGATTTCTATACTTTCCCTAAAATAAAGAATAAATTGTGTGGTCAGAGATTTTCATCACCTGAAGAAGCTGTGGACGCCTACAAAATGGCCATTTTGGAGACCCCAACTATCGAATGGAATGGTTGCTTGAATGATTGGTTCCATCGTATGGGAAAATGTGTCAAATTTCGCGGAGAATACTTCGAAAAGCAATAAATACATTTTTAAATAGTTATGTTGTGTCACTTCCATGATTCCCGAAATTTTCAGTGCAACCCTCGTATAAAAGGAACGAATTTTTCTACAGTGATAGCACTGTGCAGTACTCGCAGTGCATATCGGAACATACCCTTAATAACACGACTATAATTATTGATTTTATTAATTTATTTTGGCAATGGCTACCGACCCCATGCAAGCAGTGCTGAATTTCAATTTATAACTTCTGTACGTAAATCAAAGGTCTTCATTCCGAATAGAACTAGTTTTTGTAGTGATAACTTCTTATTGGAGAATAAACCGCTTCGTAACGAAACGCGTTACGCCGCTTGTCTGTCTGGCTTCCCTTTCTCTCACGCATACGGCAGCGGGAGGCAGGTTCCTCCTCTCTCAATCTAACCAATTGGTACCATTATAGGATCAAATAATGATAATAATAATGAACATACCCAAAATTCTTATGTTCATATTCAAGAATAACTGTAACTAAGTATAACGTAATATAATCTAACTAAGAAAAAAAGTTATCACCTGTGTCGGGCGTCTCGAGACACACACGTTTTTTTTCTCGTGTCTTACTACGACGATATTGTAACTATCTATTTTGAATTTATGCCCATAATATATTTGTATAGATAATTTTATCTATCCCCTCAGGTATTTGTTCTTGTTTCTATTATTATTGTAAGAATTTTATGCCATAAACTACCAAAACCTACTTTTTTGTTTCACTAACGCGCAATCTGACAAGCTGACAATAAATTTTATGTTTTTTGCTGGCTTCAGTATGTATTTACATTTTTTATAAAATTAAAAATATTTAAAGAAGAATATTATAATTAGGCTACAAAAGCGTGTTAATTGTTAGCTACACAAGAGCCGTACACTTTGCATTGCGAAATCTCTCTACGAACCATAGCTATAGATATATGAACCCGGCTTAAGTTGTGAAAGTAGGTTTCAAGGTCCGATAACTGGCAATTTACAACACCGACGGAAGAAGAATAAACAGAAGAACAAGAATGTAAAAATTTTGAAACGTACAATATCACAGCTGCATTTGTTCTGGCAAAACGTTTTTACCCTACCATGGCCTAAATCTTCAAGTAAATTACAACATAAAATCCAATTCATAAATTAAATAGTATTTCAGCTCGGAAAAATTTGAAATAAACCAAAAAAATGGCATCAGTATTGAAGAAAACTGTTTTAACAAAAAATATTACGATGCTGAAATGCATTAACGGACATCGTCACATGGCAACAGCCTGCAGAATTCCAACATGTACGTATGCTATTTGACTTACTTTTTTCTTATTTATGGTGGCGGAAACGCTTAAAATGATGCTCACGTCGGATTTGAAAATTGGCTATATAGGGTACCTTTGCTTTTCTTTATGAAGATTTGCTTATCAATGTTAAAATTAGGAATTTGTTTCGTAAATAATATTTGATTTACTATCGGTTCTACACAAAGCTCTGAAGTTTATCATTAAGTAACTTCGCCGGAAAATAATGTGAAGGCGCTGGTGAAAGTGGCTCGTGTTATTTCGGAGAACGGTGGCCACTGACTAAGAACTTCCAGGGTATAATACTCTCAAGCCGTTCGTTCTTCGAATAGCACCATCCATGAGTTAGTAGCCACCGAACGATGAGTATTATAGCTTGGATGTTTTTTGCAGTGGCGCGTCGCGGCGACAGTTGCGTGTATGGTGAAGGCAATTGGCACAAGCAGCTCCCGAGACACAGTTGGGGCGATTGGAAATCCTGCGAGTTTCTGGGGCTTCGCCGTTACAGTAATGATAAAAAGGATGCTCCTACTGCTGCCGGGTGTCCATGCCCATGCGGACCTTGTGGGCCCTGTGGACCTTGCGGGCCTTGTGGGCCCTGTGGGCCATGCGGGCCTTGTGGACCCTGTGGACCATGTGGGCCTTGCGGACCTTGTGGGCCATGCAAATGCCCTTGCCCTTGTGGACCCTGCGGTCCATGCGGGCCTTGTGGTCCCTGTGGACCCTGTGGGCCTTGCGGACCTTGTGGTCCCTGTGGACCCTGTGGGCCTTGTGGTCCATGCAAGTGCCCATGCCCTTGCGGTCCTTGCGGACCATGCGGCCCATGCGGCCCTTGCTGCCCATGCCCTCCAAAATGCCCAGTGAAGAAATTCAGCGGCGGGGTATGTCCAATGTGCGGCGCTCAAGCAATAGCAGTGACCACGTCAACACCATCTGACGCTCCTACTGTAAGCTGCAGCACGAAAGAATCCAGCCCAGCCACCAATGCAGCTAAGAAAACGCCTATTGTGCCAACTCCTGCTGTAAAATGAACACATTAAATATATATCACCATTGGAGAAATCAACAACTGGGCGAAGAAATTTTGATACCTTTTTAATGTATTATTATGTTGATAAAGTAATATACAAATATGCAGCTTTTGTTGGAGTTTTAATAAGGGAGTTAAAAGTAGTAGATATCTGCTAAATATATACACATTTAAGGCATATAGCACTGCCCGTAACATGGTGTAAACAATGCCAAACTGTCGGACGCATAAGCTGATTATCTTCAGCATGTGGGGCTACCTAAGTTGATCATAATTCCAATATAATTTAGCGTAACGAAGTGGTTTTATTTAGTGGCTGTTCAAAGTGAAATATTTACAGCCTCGCCGCTGCTATTTCGAAGCTTGCACAAGAGCACCTTGGTGGAGCTGGCGAATTGTGGTACCGTAGTCCAGTACAGCAATGCTTCAAGCATAAAGAAAATATTGCCAAGAAATGCAGCAAATATTCTGAGCAAATTGGACTATAAACTGGACAATAATTTGCAGAATCGCATCACTTTTAGACATTATGCATGTCCATGCGGGCCATGCAAACCTTGTGGACCTTGCAAGCCCTGTGGACCTTGTCCCTGTGGGCCCTGCGGACCCTGTGGGCCATGTGGGCCATGTGGACCCTGTGGGCCATGTGGCCCCTGTGGATGCGCAGCTTGTGGACCATGGAAATGCTTACCACCTCCTTGTAACACCCCACCACAATGCGTCTCATATATGACTGGATACTACTATTACCCCTACGGAACATGGTTCTGCGGAGCGTACCACGCTTCTGGTAAATGCATCCCTCTCAAGCAGCCAGGTCCCTGCAACGCCCTCAACTGCTGTCCATGTCTTTGCGTGGCAGCAGCTGACGCAACAAACAAAGCCGGCAAGGGCATTGATTTTTGCAACACTGTAGTGTTTCCATGTCCACCAGTTGAAGCTAAAGATGAGGATGCTGAAGAAGACCTATATTATTCTGATATGAACAGGGGACCTCAAATATTTTCTCCACATTCTTCGTCATATAAAGTCCCATCGCATAGAACGAGAACTAAATTTCCACCAATGATTCCAGTGTGAAGTCCTAAATGTCTGTATATTATTTATTGTACCTTTTCTATAAAACAAAATGATACTCAAGTCTAAATCACTTTGTCAAATATAAATTCGTACAAAGTAAGGTGTTTTATTGGTGTCTTATATCACAATTCATCTGCACTGCCGGTATCATTATCTTCGAGCAAAACATCCACTTGATGGTATATAAAACGCCCCCTATAATGCAGCGACGTTCAGAATTCTTGAAATCTCAAAATTCTAAGCGCGGGGGAATTGCGTTTGTCACTTTAAGACACGTTGCTTAGCCTTAGTAGACCAGTAATATTACTAGGTACAGCATCCTTCATACCGTAATTTGTGCTGGCATGCTACTTTTGGCAGAAAATGGCGCCACTGTAGTGTACTGAGGACCTGTCAGTGTGCTTTTTTACCTCCGACAAGCCCCGAGTGGTAGTTTATCCGAATCGTTATAGCCGACTCTGACAACTGAGTTACGCAAAATACATATATATGATTTGAATACACGTCGTTTGGTCTATTTCGCGGACTTCCATAGCATTGTCATACGGTTTGTTATTGTGGGAAATACTGCGGATTCAAAGTATTTAAGTGCTCCAAAAGAGGGCTATTAGAGTAATTTATGATATGCATCCAAGAGCTAGGCTAGCGGAAGAATTCAAGTTGATAAACATCCTAACCCTTATTTCAAAATACATAAATGTATGTTAAAAAACATTAATAAAATACCAGATATCCATAGTAGGGAGAAGGAGGACAGGGAGAAAAATATTAAAGCTTCTTTGACAAAGACGGCCTACAATAGTAGATATATTATGGAGATGCATGGTTTTGTCTGATTCTGCCTACCGGCTACCTATAATTGTACAAAATTGTAATACCTAAGAAGGTTAATGATTGTTATATGATTTAAAAGATGGGCTGAGACTTTCGTATCAGTTCTTCTCTCCATGTCAAAGCTCCTTTACGAACTGATGTAGCCTCATGACGTTTACCATGTGTTGTTGCAATATGTTACGTTATTGTCACTCCCTATTGTAAATAAATATATTTCTATTCTAGTAATAAAAATGTAGAGCTGCATTAAGTTACACATTAATTCTATCAAAACTTGATTAATTTTATTTATTGTCTATTCAGTAACATACAAGTACCCTTACCTTACCCTTTTTTGACACTCTTTTATTAGTTTTTAGATGCATACCATCTGTGTTACGGAATTCGAACTTATTTTCATCAACTTAACGTCGGATTGAAGTGAAACATTGCACACTTATCAAACGCCGATGACATAGCAAAAATTTATATACTTAGTGTGTCTCAGTTTCCTAGCCTAGTATCTTCAACATTATTGTGCTTTGGTGCCAAAGACCAAGGCGCGATATGCGCACGCTAAAAAGTCGATTATTCTTTTGGTTTTATTTCTTTAGTTTGATAGACAGATACACCTTTACTGACTGTTTGTTTTTTTTTGTTTTCAATACTTCTTATATTTTTGTTGTTCCACTATTTAATTTTCTTTAATTGAAGAGGAGGATAAGCCAGCGTACGGATCGCTTGATGTTAAGTGATCACCGCCACCCACCTTCTCCTGCAACACCGGAGGAATCACAGAAGAGTTGCCGGCTCATTCATATTAATTTATTTGCTATCGTATCTTCCCGGATACACCGCACAAGGGCTACCATGCAATTGATGAATAAGGCACATTTTTAAATACCATTACAATTAAATTAATTAAGTATAAAGCCAATGTGATTTCTTGGTTTTCAAAGAAAGTGGTTTATGCAATCTAGAGCATCCACTGATATTTACATAATAAACTTTATTAACATACAACTCTAGCGCTATTAATCTTTTCAGTGTACAACACCCCGAGTGACTCTCGGAGCTACTCGCACATAAACATAGCAATGAGACATTCGATCAAGGAGATGAAGCCTGGAGAAAATTTGAAGACCATACGTACTGTACGCAGCTGTACTTCTCTCCCTAGTTTGGCATCCACCAAACTGCCAAGGTCTCATTCGGAAGTTGTTAGTACTCAAATGCGCGCTTTGTCAAGTTTCTGTTTGAACCAAACACGAAATTCTTCATCTGATGCACCTCAAGCTCAACCCAAAGTCAGTTATTCTCAAGCCGCAGCTAACGCGACAGCAAATGCTTTGTCATCATTGTCTGTATGCTCAAACCCTTGTTGTAATCCAGCATCTTGTAAGTGCAATCCTACATGTGTCAACTACATGACAGGATATTACTATTATCCGTATGGAACATGGATGTGTGGGCCTTACCATGTTTCTGGCAAGTGTGTGCCAGTAAAGGGCCCAGTTAATGCAGCGGAATGCCCTTGTCCCTGCGCCCCTTGTGGACCCTGTCTTCCTTGTGGCCCATGCGCTGCCTGCGGCCCTTGTACTTCAGGCGCACTTGGCAATTCTTCACAAATGCAAACTGGCATACCCAGCTCTTGTATTGTTGGAATTGGATCTCCAGAAAGCACTTGCAAGGAAGCTCAAAAATACGCCGAGGCACAGCAAAACTATCAGGTCAACTATGGGCAGCAACAATATCAAAACTATAACCCATTCCCATATCACCATGGTTGCTGGTATAACGCATCTGTACAACCGAATTGGGGTTACCAGAATCAGGCACAGAGCGAGACACAGCCACAAGCAAATTCTCCAACTCAAAACTTGCCAAAGTCCAACCTTAGCCAAACTCCTAAGGTAGACGCTAAAAGCACTCCGGCAAATTTGAAAGGCCCGTATTTAAGTTGTTTGGCGAGCACTGCAAACCCGTCTGCTAAAGCACAGTGTCCTAAGTATTTGTCACCGAAGCCTCTACCCGGAACGCCTTTATCAAACCATACAAGTTTTAAGAAACCAACGAATAAATAGTTCCCCGATAAGTTTACTTGATCAAACACCAAAATGCAAGTAGAGGAAGATACCGGCGATACGCAAAATGCCTAAACTATATATTTATGATTGTATGACTCATGGATTAAGAAGTATACAGTAAGCATGAACAACAAAATGGTGTAATTATTATTATATTATTTATGCATAAGTATTATGTACATTAACATCCTGTTGGCTTTAATGAACTGGTATGGGTAAATGATGGTTTTATTTATTCCTTCTTGTAGCTCGTTCTACTGGTTAAGTGGCTTGACAAGCGTATATCCATGAAGACATCTTATCAGAGATCACATGATACATTCTTTTAACACGAGTGAGATTATGAGTACTAGTGGACCGGACAGACGTCGTGCACACGTCTTAAATTTGAAAAATCGGTCCTGCCGTTAGGAGTTCATTAACATACACATGATCAGGAGAATTATATAATATGGACGGAATTGAGAATCTAAACCAATCTTAAACTCACTGGAACAAACAAAAAAATCATCAAAGTAGTTCAATTGTGAATCCAAACCATTCTTTAATCCACCTGAAGACACACACCAATCTCAAGTTCACTGGAACACACAAAAAAAAAATCAAAATCGGTCCGCCGTTTAGGAGGTAGTTCAATTGTGAATCTTAACCATTCTCGAACCCACCTGAAGACACACAGAATGTTTCATTCAAATCGGTCCTTCATTCGGTTCCGTTCCGAAACTTGTCGTTACCCACACCGATAAAACGTGAGTGAAGCCGTATTTATAAAAAGAGAGATAGAGAGTTACATTTTGTATATTACTGTAGGTGCGAGGACACATTTGCCTCTTTCTCTTTTAAAGCCAGTTATCTTTTGTTTATCTAAGACACATTGCAGGCAATCTGAGTTGCAGGCCTATACATATACAGACAGTATCAAAGAGTATAATAATATATAGGTCTGTATCACACTATAAGAGCAAGAGAGAGCAGTGCGCGCGTACATTTTCTTTTTCCCTCTCATAGCCAGTGCATGAAATACGTCTCAGTCGTATGTTATTTCGTTTTACGCACACATATTTTTATTATAAACGTAAGGTAAAAATAATTATGCACACCGGAAATAAAATTAAAATCATATTATAATATACAAAGTAACAGGCATTTAAACTTTTGTGTAGGTAAGGATTCCTGTCCCGATCTCGCAAAATGAGAATTGTATAGAGCTTAGCAAAACTATGGTTTGACGTCACATTTTATTATAGCAATCTCTGCCAATTCAAATATTAAAACCTAAACATTTTTGTTATTTGATCGATTCAATTAGTTTTTTATAATTTTTTTTGTCATTAAATCTAGTTTTGATTCGAGTATGAAATACCCAATTACAATGCCGCTCAGTATTTTGGGTTTAATCAAGAATCCTGATGAGCACTATATTGTAATTGGCAGTATCACATCTTTGACATATCATCCTGGAAACCCCGCAGAAGGAATATAACAGACACAATACAATACCAGCCATTTTAGAGCCAAATGGCCTGCCGTAATGGCAAGCGTCCTGATGGAATAATTCTTGGCTCGGGCATGAGGTCGCAAATATGTCGGTCTCAGTGAGTTTTACACCTTTGTGCCGTTTGGTGTAGAAATACTTGGCCCGTGGGGTTCAAAGTAGAATGTACAAAGAACTATATTCGCGACTCAATATGCCAATAGGGAAACCCAAGCGCTAGCAGCTGTTTCTGTCAGTGAAACCTAGCTATCCAACGCAGAAATACTTCCAGTAAGTATTCTCGGTTACACTTCCCTTAAATAGACACAATATTCATTTATACTTAACTTTGGTACGTGGAAGAAAATACTTTTAGAACCGCAAACGAATTTCAGCTTGCGAGAATAATAAGTTAGTGGCGTATGATGTGTTGTTAAAACCCGACGCCAGGGATCAGGACAAAAAGCTCTCTCGTACTTCTCCCTTGATAGATGCTGTAGAAAGTATACAATTTTCATATACATCCTCGCTAGTATGCAAGTTTGTGAAAAAAAAAACCAGTTCCTGTTGCTCCGATCAAACTCGCTGTTTGCAAATGTTTACTCGCTGGGTCAACCAGAAGATGTCAAAAATGTCATTGAAATCGTCCCACCCGTTTCGAGTCCATAGGGAACAGATCGATTTTAATTATAGTGTAGTTTTTACAATAATCATTACAGAACAATTTCAAATTAAACCGGTTTTTTGTTTATCGATAACAACTACCTTTAAAGGAAGCTAAGTATCGATAGAAGATGTCTTAACACTACACCGTGCACCGCCCGAAGTTTGACCGTTGCCGCGTTTTGAAAAACGCCGCCACCAAAGCTAGCCTCACCGCTACATTATGCCGGCACGTGTATTAATAACCTAAGCACATGGACGGATTTGGTACAGCCGGACCATAGGACGGTAGGCGTGAGTGAGCGCTTCGCACCAATTGGTCCGTCGTCGTACTCGGTATTAAATCCGACCGTGTGTTTAGGCTATAAAATACACGTGCTAGCATACTATTGCGGCTTTTCATTGATGGAGGTGCTATTCAACATTTACGCGGAAAACTGGCAATGCCGTGTTTTGATCAAATTTTCAACTTCATTGTATCACTGACCTAGTGACCCAATTCTACAGTACGTTCGAATTTGCTCAAAATGAAGTTTATTTTTTGACAACATAAATGCATGGATTTTGTAAATTTTTTTGTATAACGTCAGCAAATGTGCTAACAAGTATGTACCTACATATATATCATAAAGGCATGATCCATACTGTATAATCTACTTAATAAACCTGATCTTTGTCAGTTTAACCATCGCAAAAATGAAGGGTACCCAAATAAAACAAACAAAATATAATAGACACAATATTTATTTATACTTATTTACAATCAGATTTCATTACAAATAAAAAAGCAGTCTATAATTTAACCGTATCGTCTATACATGATACTTAAGCCGAGTTCTCGCGTGCGACTAACACTTGCGACAGAGTTACGCGACAAAACATTTAAAATCGCACCTTTTATTAAATCAATAGTTCACCTAATAACTTTAGACGATATTTTAATATAATATGACAAACAGTTGCATATTTAAATTAACATTTTGTACTTAAGACCACACGATAAAAAAAACTTAAGGCGATAAACATAGCATATAATACAATTGTTTTTTTTTTTTATATATTCATATAGTAAGAAAATTTACAAGATATTTATGTAATGGTAAAATTTGATCTGACTGGATCGCGGTCCCTTAGTCTATCGTAACGAGCGTGACAGCTCAGCCTCATCAAAACCCAAACATAAATTGTTCAGTGTGCACAAAAAATATTAATTAATTGTTTGTTTATCATCATTATTAATTATCTTCAGCAATTCATCAGTTTTAATTCCAAAAAGTGAAGGTTTGGTTAGCTTTAACAGTAGTATGAGCTTGTTTGTTGAGCATCGAAAATCATCTTCACATTAAATTTTCTATGCAACGACGGTTAATGATGGTACGTTTTGAACAATTTCCTGCATGACCGTATTCATTCCAATTATAAAATCCAACGTCCAAATGAGCGCACTGTATAGAGAGCATGAAAGATCAAACGTGCGACAACGGTCGCAAGTCTTAGTCGCACACCAAAACCGTACCTTATTAAAAATTATTACAATAAAATTTATCTTAATCATTACAAAAACAATCGCTCGCAATATAACAGAATTAAGGCCTATATACACAGCTTCAATGAGATGTGGATTATTACTCACGTGGCGTATTATTCGCAGCGGATAAAAAAACGCTGCGCACGTGGCGCGCTTAATAAGCTAACTTCTAGTAAATTACAAATAGGAACGTACTTATGCCACAATTTCCATTTAAACAAACATTTAATTTCAAAATGGCGTCGATGCTGCGTTTAACAACTAGGTTATAACAGATCGTGATGGCTGCGGATTAGACATTTTTGGAGAGGGTAAAAATATCTTTAGATTATTCGCACTTGTCGTAAGAACACGGGCTCTTGTATGAATATATATTGATTCAGTGAACGTGTTAAAATTTCGCGTCCAATCTTTCCAACGGTCTTTGTCTCAATGACAGCTCGTTGCCAGATCAGTTTTTGTGAGCCATATCTGGGTTTTCTTTGGGGGTTCGAGAATTGGCTGTATTTTTTTATTATTAAGTAATCTATATTATTATAATATATTATTAGAAGCCATTCAGAGTTGAATCTCAGACGGGGATCATCTATATAGATGATCTGTGGGAACTCTGCAATGAGACGCCGTTCGAACAGTAGACCAAACGCTGAAATGGAAGTGGATTGACCTCTCACTCCGCACACTAATCATAGACATTTCCCCTGCATGTGCTTCCACAAGTGGAGCATAAAAACAATAGGGAAGTCCCAGGCCCAAGGGCGTCGTAAGAGGCGACTAAGGGCCTTTACCAGTGGGAGGATCCTTTGCACAGGATGCCGACTAGATTATGGGTATTATGGGTAAGTAGTATTTGTTTCAGTCAGTTATTTTATCAGTTTCAGTTTAAGGGCGCCGTAGCTAGTGAAATTACTGGGACAATTAGACTTAATATCTTATGTCGCAAGGTGACGAGCGCAATTGTAGTGCCGCTGAGAATTTTTGTGTTTTTGAAGAATCCTGAGGAACGGGGGCAGGGCGTATCAATTAACACCAGCTGAACGTCATGCTCGTCTCGTCCATTATTTACATTAAAAAAACACCAAAGCAAGCCCTACATTGGTGCACGCCCTAAGCACAACTGGCTATGAGCGGTCTTTGCAGAAGCGAAGACTGGGGCAGATCTGAAGGGAAGTCAAACGTGGAGCTCTTTATTGTCTTAACATTCTTGAATGTAAGTGGAGCTGTTAACATCTGCCCCATATAGATGATACAGGAAATTAGGTCAAGTTCGGAGTGGGCAGTGTATTGTAACAAGGAGTTCTTATCCGCATATAAGAACTCATTGTTCTATGGTTGGCCGTCAAGCTAAAGTTAAAGAATAAATCATAAAAAGTTTGAATATTGACGCGAATGAGAACATAATCGAATAGTAATTGAACAACGAGACAGATTAGAGAATGAAGTAATATAAAAAACGGTCGGCTTTCGGCCCAATATATAAATATTATAAGATTTAGTAAGTTGTTGGTCAAAAATTACATGGCACGCCCATTTTAGCAGTTTTGTAATGGCCTAAAACGTAAAAAAAATCAACTTAACCTTTTAAAATTTTGTTTGCATTGTATGTAAATTAATAAGATAAAATTTGTCGAGTAACGATTATCCGAGTTATTCATAATAACTCCATCCACCCTCTTAATAAACCTAAAGTATCCAATGTTTTGTCCCTTTCTGTGATATCAAAATGACTAACGACAAAAAAATGGCATAACTTTAGTATTTACATCGCAAACATTATTAATTTTTCGACGTTACTACAAAACCACTATAATTTAACAACTTTAACAAACACATTCACACAATACCATCTTCTTATCACCACAATCTACTATCATTATCACAAGCGCGCGACACGTCGCTGCTAAAAAACGCCACGTGAATAGCCATTCGGGTGCTTTATCGTACAATTTCTTTACACAACTTAAATTTTTAAAAGATAGGGTACTAAGCAGTTGATAATAATACTCAATTGTTCAGATTAAAAAAAATAACAAAAATGCCAATTTTGACGGTAGTTTGATAATTGACAAATCATTGGCGGGCTTCAATAATGTGATTTATTCGCAATATACTATCAACACATTGTAGAAACGGTATCGTCAAAGAATCAAGAACAACAAATTTGTGCCATTTTCCTGCCGGATATAAAGCATGACTGGTGAGGCAGAAACTACTCCACGAGATATGATTAGGCGATCAAATATGAAATAAATTACATAGAAAATAAATATTAAATGTTAATTGAGTACTAAATAAACTTAACCGAAAGTTAAACGCTGACTGCGCATTACACGTGAGGCGCGGAAGTAGGAAGGGGAAGGCTGACTCACGGACCTGTAGGCGCTTCCGCTGAACTAGCGTAAATCGCGCACTCAGCGGTGATGCATCACATGCACATTTATTTAATGGGAAATTTGTTCAAAAAATAAGTACATAATTTTATTAAATTAATTGAACGAGAATGCATTACTGATTACTCTCCTTAATAGGTACATTTCACCGGGACACCATGGTGGCGCAACCAGTCACGCCATTGTGGTGTCCATAATCTGCCAAACCAGACACCAGAGCACACCACACTGCATCAAAATTTACCTCGAAGAAATAGCACTATTACTGTATGTAAGTGGGCAAAAGAAAGAGTAAGAGAAACAAGAAACAGTGGTGGGTTCATCCTTATTTCGCCTTAGCATTTCATTCTTAGATCTCTATCTGAATAATCTGATGAGGAATTATCCTAAATTGTTTGTTTACTGTGAATTTCGATCATAAACCTTTCTGTATCGAGATTATCCATAATATGCAATTAAAAAACAAAACACAATAGTACACACGTATTGCATCCAATGAGGTAGGAGCGTCACTGGCGGCCGGACGAGGGGCTGAGTAAGTGAGACACCATACAGCTCTATAGTAATTAGTGGTAGCGCGACCAATAATATTCTGTGCACGCGTGCGAGCTGGTCACGCCACCAAATTACTTACAAAACCAAACGGACACCAGGTGAGTAACTCTCTATATACTTATTTTGTTGGTAGCGGCGATTGGTTGCCATGGTGTCCCGGTATTATATAGCCTTAAATATGTTGTGAGATATTTCATTAGGCTGACTGGTGCTATTTGATCGATTGTGTTCGTATCGCAACACCCTACGCCCACTGTTAAGAGACCTTACAATAAATAATAAAAAAATTGTGATGAAAAGCATCCAATAGAGCAAACGGCTCTGTACAAACATTAAAACAAAAAACATTCTAGCTGTGCTTACGAAACCAATCTATACATAATTTATACAAAACTGCGCTAAATTAATATTTACAATTGATAATATTTTAGTCACGAAGCGCATATAATTTCAGTACAATGGCCTCAAGAGCTCAGCAATGCGCACGTATATTATGGGACGGAACGCGTCAGAGAATGTGATATGATCAGGTCGTTGACCGAAATTATTTGTGCTCCGCGACCTATTTGAACTTTTAACGTAAGCCGTGAACAGGAATCACTTAGTAAGAATCAAATAATTTATGAAGATAATATTTCAATATGATTGTCATAATGAGTAGATAAGCTTATATTAATTACAATTCATCAAATTCTTTCAAAGAGAGAGTAGTATTCCCGATAGCGCGTTCTCTTTCACGCCTGTATAAATTATAGCCCTTATGAGCCACGACCGCGCACACTTCATATAGTGACATAAATGGTATGCTCGACATAATATTATTACTGTGAAACAGACACATTCCCTAACAGTATTATATACATGAAAAATACTTATCTACATGAACAAGAAGACATTTCGTCGTCCAATCAATTGGTCTATATATTTAGACTGCACGGATAATACGTATCAACTACGACTACTAAATATTTGTATGCAAAGTTAGTTCCAAAATGGGTGCCAGAGGCAACCTAAAACTTTCTAAACGAATATTTTGTAGTTGGCTTTTATCCCCGATTTCACCATTGAAGTCGAAAGGTATTAAAACACTGAACAGATTCAATTCGGATTTCTCCAATACAAACTAAACGAAGTTATACCCTAGACGCGTTTAAATGCTGACAGCCGAATTTTGGTCAACAGCTGTCAATTTTGATTTTGTTCATATTTATCGATGACAGTTTTGACACGTATTTGATACATTCTATTGTTTATGACATGTAAGCTCAGTTTACGTCAACACGCTCAAATGGTATTGGTGAAATTGCTTTGTGCTTAATCGAGATCAAGACTGGAATTTGAACTTGTTCACTCAAAACTGAGTTTTATTAAGTAACCTAGAAAAGAAATAGTGAGATTTTTTTAATTGAAAAAGAAAACCAGTGAACTTTATACCGCTTTAGATCGAAGTCTTCACATTAAAAAATTACTTTCTACTTTTACATTTTTTGTATTAAAAACTCCTTAATCACTTGAACTTTTTATTCGTACTTATAATTAAAAATCTCGATTTCTTATATCGTATTTGTCTAAATGTTTTATAATTACTTATTGGTTATTCTAGTAACGATACAATGCCCAAGTAATTAAAATATTGTATTGTCATAGGTCCTCGACACGTGTTGGAATTTCCAATTCAATCCAACGTTTTGAAGTTGTTGAAAATTACGTTCATAGATCCCGTTACATACATAGATGTGAATAAAGGTGAATTGTTATGAACAGCAGTGTCACAATGCAGTAATATAGCACTTTAACTTTATACAAGAGCGCCCGAATCGACACACGCACACATACAGACGATTTACATGGCCGCTAAGCAATCTTGGGGAGACAAAACTATTGAGTGACGGTCAGAGTCGTCAATCTTTTTATATGTACAAACCCTAGCGCTCCGCCCAGACGTAGTATTAGTTATTTATGCAACTGTTGTGTAATAAGGGGTATTAAAACACGAACGCGGATTAATAGTATCACATGAGTGTTATAATACCTAATTATCAACAGTTGCATACAAGACTTTATCTACACCCATAATATGAATCCTCTATAAAATATTCTAAAACAGCTTACTGCTAACATTAAAAAAGCCAGTCCTAGTAACCATTACATCACCCGAACGAGTGTTGTAATTTGTACTGAAATTCATTACAACACTGGTTTGGATGATGTAATTGTTATTAGGACGTTGGGTTTTTTAATGTTGGCAATAATCTAACTGTTTTAAATTCTTTAATAGAGGATTTAAAGCATGGGTGTTGATAAAAATTTAAATGTGACCACTAAACTATGTTTCCCTTCTATTACATATATTGTGACAGTGTTCCAAACGAATACATCGATATTGTAACACCTAATAAACAGTGATAACAGATGTTATATAAATCCACAGTGGCTACTAGCGATTACTTACGATATGTTAAGATTTATTACTTGACCAATGAGCATTAAGTACCAAGCGTTCCCTCACCTTTGATTGGTTGAATGAACTGTTTGTATTGGGATTTAAAAAGGTATAGTCCACTGGGTTATACGATCGATGATTGGCTATGATATTTACAATTTTTTCACTATTGAAATTTTTCTTTATTTTATAAATAAAATAAAACCTATTAATACTAGCTATACTATTATACTGGTATTATTTTTTAAATTTAAAATATTAGTTAAAATCCTGAATCTTAACTAATAATAACACAAGTATGGGGTCTTCGGTATGGAACTTTAGTAGTGTCATTCGTAGAAATAATAAAAGGGATTTGATTGGATGGAGGCGCGGGTATCACCCATATGGAGAAGTGATCTTTGAGGCGTATGTAGTATTGATAACCTGACCCTGACTAGGCCGAGACCCTAAGCGAGGAGCCACGAATTAGAATCCCGGTTAAAAAACATTTGTATGATAAACATGAATGCTTGTTTCAAACTCATAGATGTTAACATATATTTAAGTGTACTTTTTGTATTTAATACACTACTTAACAAGTAGACTCACAATCACGCTCAAAACGCTTTGCAATACAGCGCCACGCAATGACAAAGTGTTACTGAAAAACTGTTCAACTAACAGCATATCCAAACCTAAAAAGAATGGAGTGTTGTAATTCAGGTAAGTGCCCTTTAAATTTACAAAATTGTGTAACTAATGTTTTCGATTATTTTGCTAAATAGTTACATTTCAATTGCTAAGACATAATATTCTTACCACGTGTTCGCGTCCGAGCTTCTAATGAGCGTATACAATAGATTTTAAACATTACTGCCACCAAATAAGGTGTTAAATAGAATGGATATTTTAATGTTATCTGTATAAGTTAATGTATACGTATATACAACGCCGCTCGGATTTTTTTTTGACGACCTATTAATAGGCATTTGGGAGCCTAGTTGTTTATAGTACGTCAATGTCTGGCACCTATAGTTCAGGCTATGCGTAATTTGACTAAATAGCATTGACAACCACACACTGAAAGAATTATACTGTAATTCATGCAGGTAATTTCTCTACGTATTTGAGCAACTTTCACAATGGGTTTAGCTTTGGAATGACGAAGACCAAATCTGCTGATTCATACAAAAGTTCAATCATCACTCTAACAAAATGTTTTCAATGTTACATTTCATTTTATTTTAAAATGCACAAATATTTGCGAACTTGAGTGAAACAAAAACATGGTGGTGATGTATGTCAAATTTCAACCAAATCTCTCCGCTTGTGTGTGTTGTTATGAGCTATGACGTCATAGTACATGCGTCCCGAGCGCGGCAAAATGTTAGGCCTTTAACCGTTACGTCGATATGCTATTATAACATGTTTCTTGAGTGACTTTCACTATGTTAAATATATTTTTTATTATTATAGCGATGCAATTACGATCAAATTATAAAAAAGAAGCATTTAGCCTATTAGTTATTTAAACAATTACTCCTTATCAAGTTTTAACACCGCCAATTATACAAAAGTTGCATTTTTTGCTATTTAAACTATTCATTTGACCTTAACAAGGTTAGGCTGAGATCTATTGAGAACACTCAGACTTTACTCAAGTAAAACTTAGCTGAGTGTGATTAAACGCCAACTTGACTTTGCATTGGGCTATCTTGGCTTAAGCACAGCATAATTTCAAATTACAATAAAAACGAAATCAAAGACTATGCTAAGCTTACACTTAGCAAAGCTTTACGTAAGGTCTGAGCAAATTCAAAGTAAGCTCTTCAGATCTCAGCCTTAGCTTTTACTAATGTTGCCATATGTTAATAAGACAAGAGAGCAGTTACATAGAAAAACGCATTTTTAAAACTAATTAATGTACAATTTTACTATACTATAATACAACTACAGAAGATACGCATTTATATATATATATATATAACAGCTGTATTTACAAAATGCACAGAGACAATAATTATTTTCCTAATTTACACTAAAACGGCCAAGCGTGTTGGCATTTGACCATGGTATCACACGAAAGGACAACGTAATAAGTCCTTAAGCTATACTAATATACAAATAAAATTTGAAAATTCACGACCTCCGGCGTTCCGTGCCGGTGCTCTAACCAACTGAGCTAACCGTTCGAGTACCGCCTCGTTATAAAATTCTGTTTGCTTGAAGCCACAACCTGAGAGTTGAACAAGTCGTGGGTTCGAATCCCGCATCGTTCGTAAAATTTTGTTTTTCAAATTTTATTTGTGTATTAATCCTAGTAGTGAGGGTTATCACTTTAAAAATCATAACATATTGTCTATACTAATATTATAAAGGGGAAAGATTTGATTGATTGTTTGTTTGCTCTGAAACTACTGAACCGATTTGAAAAATTCTTTCACTGTTGGGAACCTACACTATTCCCGGGTGACATAGGCTATATAATATTTACAAAAAAAAGTAGAGATCCTTACTAAACCACCAATATTGTAACACGTGTAAAAAAATTACCTATAATATTCTTTACATCGCGTGCTCTGCGAAAAGTATTGATGATAGAATAACATAATGTACTACGACTTTGTAGAACATATCATCTATATACATATAAGAGATTTCCACATATACAGTCACTCATCACGATATCTCTGGAACCATAAGGCGTAGAGACTTGAAATTTGGTAGGAATATTCCTTTCGCCGAGTGGAGGTCAGCTAAGAACGGATTTTAAGAAATTCTACCTGTAAGATTTTTTTATTAAAAACAGAACAACGTCTGTCGGGTCAGCTAGTAATTTATAAAAAGTGTCGCGACAGCATAATATGTTGTGTTTTTTTATTTTAAAAAATGTAATTGAAATGTCTCTACTACGGGCTCAGTCCTGTGTGTACGCGGACCAAGTCGCGGCGTATCAGCTAGTTTATTCATATAATATAAACACAACGGCGCCTATTTCTGCCCTGAAGCAGTAATGTGTAAGCATTACTGTGTTTCGGTCTGAAGGGCGCCGTTGCTGTTGTAATTACTGGGCAAATGAGACTTAACATTTTATGTATCAAGGTGACGAGCGCAGTTGTAGTGCCATTCAGAATTTTTGGGTTTTTCAAGAATCCTGAGCGGCACTGCATTGTAATGGGCATGGCGTATCAATTACCATCAGCTAAACATCCTGCTCGTCTTGTCCCTTATTTTCATAAAAAAAAGATGCTAGTTTTATTTAAATTTAGATTACGATATGTAAGAGAAAAATGAAATATGATTTACGGATCGCTCGGCATTCGGATGGTTGGATTAGTTGGGTAAGAGCTCTGAGGCGAATCCAGAGAGGCACGCCCAAAGACTTTGGTGCAAATTACAGTTGTATATTTAATACCAAGAGTGATCAGTTACAAATGTATCAATCACCAGATCACTTAAAAAAAAGAAAATACAGAAAAATGATAATATTGACACACTTTTTACACAAATTATCTTGCCCCAAGTTAAGCATATATAGCCTGTGTTATAGGTTACAAGACAACGATATGTTTAATACAATATACTTACTTAAATATACATAAATACATATAAAAATACATAAATACGTTTAAACATCCATGACTCGGAAACAAACATCCATATTCATCATATAAATGCTTGCACCTACCGGGATGAGAACCCGGGACTTCTAGCTTAGTAGGTAGGATCGCTAACCACTCGGCTATACAGGTCGTCAAAAATAAATAATTATTTTTTATAATTTGAATAAAAACAATAAGTTCAGATTTTCTAGGATGTTAATGTTAAAATTCCAACTAATTCACTGCAATCTCATCATTATTTTAAAAATTATAAATCATGCCGCTGACCAGGCAAACGTTATTTTGCCATATAAATTATTTTTAGAGTTAGACCGTTTCTTGGGCATTGCAGCATTACTTTATTTATCTAAAATAGTAGCCTAAGTTACTCCCGATTACATAAGCTACCTGCCAATAAAAGTCCCGTCAAAATCGGTCCAGCCATTTCAGAGATTAGCCGGAACAAACATAGAGACAGATGAAAATTGTAAAAATTTTTTATTTTGGTGTATTATTATTAGTATTAATATACATGTAGTAAATAACGGTTATTTGAATATGACAAACAGACACTCCAATTTTATTTATATGTATAGATGACCCGATATCTTGCGTTAATAGTATACGAAATCTATAGTTGTTCGTACATTTCTGTATGTATCATTTTCTTTGATTAACGCGAGTTTTACACATTTAAATAAAACACTAATAAAGGATTGAAAACGCGTGTAATTGTAACTGTTTTTACATTAGATTATTACGTAGAAGTTACATTTTTATTTTAGCTAACCCGACGTGAGCGTGAGGTGTTAATTTGAATGAATGTTTAAATTTTAACTGTAAGTTATTGTATACGAATATACAACGGCGCTCGGACGTTTTTTGACGATCTTTTAATAGGCGATTAGTAGTCTAATTGTTTATCGTACGTCAATCGTATTTAGTAGCCAATATGTTAATACTAGTAGATCGTAGTGTGCGTTTATTAATGTGCTACAAATCCAACGCAGCTTCGAACCGCATACTTTTTAAAATTAAACCTATTAGAGACTACGCGCACTTATACAGCTCCATTCGCGTTTCGCTGAACGATTTTGGTCACACTTATACAGCTCTGCTTCTATCAGCCGCGTACGGGACTTTAAATCACGTCTGCACTCTTTAATCAATGCAGGAACAATACAGGTCGCAACTTGTCGACAAGGAGTCGCGAACCATCCCTGTAAAAAACTGTTCCGCCGCATTCGACGGCGAACAGCGCTGTACGCGGCGGAACAGCGCCGAACGCTCTCTATAGCATTCGCATAATAAAAACACATTTATCCTCATTTTATGCTGGTTTGCCGCGAAAGCAGAATGGACGCGGAAAGCAGAATCGACGCGTACACGTTTCCATACAAAATTGTTGTTTTCTATGGACAAAAGCTGAAAAGAGCTGAATAAGTGCGCGTAGTCCCTTATCGGGCATCTAAAGTATATATTTCTTTAAAAATGTAACATAGGAAAGCTTCTGTACTATTACTCTCTCTATTCTGTGGTATTACGGAGTGAGCTAAACGACGAGGAACATACATATTATAACACTTTGTTATTTACCGTCAGTTTCCATACAAAGGAACTATAATATTAGATGCAATCATATCATTATTATTAAAAATCATACTACACTCTTCACCTTTTGGTATTTCTATCGGACACATAACATACATGATCATACATACCGTTTTAAATTCAAAATACACAGATTTTCATCGAAATACTCTGCAGTCTGGTTACACTTAAAACTACCCGCATTTAATCGCACCGTACTGGTAACACTGGCCGCGTCCACATTTTAACACTGTCACTAGCTGCGGATTCCGGCAACACTCACTAAACTCGTTTAGGTCCACATTATTTTATGCCAGAACCGGCGCGAGGCCTCGTCCTGGAAAAAAGATAAATGTCATTATAGGACATTAGCATTCATTGAATCAACACATAGAGTAGGCACTTGAGGATATGACGGAATTATGACAGTAATCACGACCATCATATTCACAAAGCATCCTTACACGGGCAATGAGTTTAAGATCTAAAGGTTGATGCATCCAACATAGGATAATCTATATTTATACAATTTATTACTTTTTAACCGACTTCCAAAAGGAGGAGGTAATCAATTCGATCGGTATTTTTTATTATGTATGTACACCGATTACTCTGAGATGTATGATCCGATTTACGGAATTTCTCTTTTGTTTGATGCGAAATAGATGCCATTTGGTCCCATAAATTTTTACATAGTTTGGCCCAGTATTTTTCATTTTATGAACATTTATATGAAAATTTTCGTCTACCTGGATGACATAATTGTTTCCTGTGTACGGCTTTTCTTGGAGTTTTCATTCAAGTTGTTTATATATTATTATTAACTGACACTAAAACGACGTTTGAAAAAACCAACTTCAAAAACTGAAAAGTATCAAATAAGTAAAAATTTAATTTAATACACCTCTTATGCAAACCTTTACCTTTAATATTAAAATAAAACTATTATTTGTATATGCTACATATTGATAGCTTTGAAGTCGGTGCCAAGCCAAATGTAATAAAGGTACCTACACTCGCCACGCGTGACTTTGAGCGGGATAGCTTCGTCTAGAACAAAACAACCCAAGCGGACAGACACGCAAGGCCAGACAACCGAAATAAATAAAGTAAGTAAGCTGTTTATAATATTAAGTTTATTTTGTTTAGGGCACTTGGCACTGACTTAAAACCTATCAATATTTAGCACATATAAATAATAGTATTTTATTAATATTAAAGGTAAAGGTTTGCATAAGAGGTGTATTAAATTAAATTAAATACTTAGAATTTTGAGTTTTTGAAGTCAGTTTTATTATACGTAGTTTTTTTTTTTAATTAAATATTGAAACAAATGATTTAAACACGATTCATATATTGGATTCAGCATCTAACCAATTTGTTATGTATATTACAGCCATTAAAAATACTTTTTTTTTTTTTTTTTTATGGAATTGGAGGACAAACGAGCGTACGGGTCACCTGGTGTTAAGTGATCACCGCCGCCCACATTCTCTTGCAACACCAGAGGAATCACAAGAGCGTTGCCGGCCTTTAAGGAAGGTGTACGCGCTTTTTTTGAAGGTACCCATGTCGTATCGTCCCCGAAACACCGCACAAGGAAGCTCATTCCACAGCTTTGTAGTACGAGGGAGAAAGCTTCTTGAAAACCGCACTGTGGAGGACCGCCACACATCCAGATGGTGGGGATGATATCCTAACTTGTGGCGTGTCGTGCGATGGTGAAATTCGGCGGCAGGAATCAGGTTAAACAGCTCTTCGGAACACTCCCCGTGATAAATGCGGTAGAAGACACACAATGAAGCGACGTCTCTACGCAACGCCAAGTGATCCAGCCGTTCACAGAGCACTGAGTCCCCGACAATTCGAGCTGCTCTACGTTGCACGCGGTCAAATGGATCGAGCAGATACTGGGGTGCACCAGACCAGAGATGACAGCAATACTCCATGTGTGGCCGGACCTGCGCTTTGTAGAGCGCTAGAATGTGGGCCGGGTTGAAGTATTGCCGTGCTCTATTGATGACGCCCAGCTTCTTCGAAGCCAATTTGGCTTTGCCCTCCAGATGGCCACGGAATTGGCAATCGCTCGAGATTTCGAGACCCAGTATTCCGATACTAGGCGCGGCTTTAAGAGAAGTGTTCTCGAAGAGCGGTGATACGACAAATGGGGTTTTTTTAGTGGTAAACGCGCAAACTTGAGTCTTCTGGGGGTTAAATTGGACAAGGTTCAATTTACCCCATTCCGCGACCTTCTCGAGAGAGGACTCGATAGAAGACACAAGTTTCTCCCGGCACTGGTCGACGATTTCCCGAGAGAGACCTGCATGGCCCGTGTATACGGCATCACCAGTGCTGTCATCTGCATAGCAATGCATGTTGGAAGTGTCCAACATATCATTGATATGCAGAAGAAACAACGTAGGAGATAGCACACAGCCTTGGGGCACTCCAGCATTCACGGGCTTCGGGTTCGAGCAATATCCGTCGACAACGACCTGTATGCTACGCCCAGTGAGGAAGCTGGAGGTCCACTTGCACAAGCTCTCGGGAAGCCCAAATGATGGAAGTTTTGAGAGGAGCGCCTTGTGCCATACACGATCAAAGGCCTTCGCTATATCCAGGCTAACTGCCAGGCCTTCCCCCTTGCTTTCAATAGCCGCCGCCCATCTATGTGTTAGGTATACCAGAAGATCACCTGCCGACCGTCCATGGCGAAACCCGTACTGTCGGTCGTTAATCAACTGGTGACCCTCTAGGTATACTAAAAGCTGGTGGCTAATTATGCTCTCCATGATTTTGGAGAGCAGGGAGGTGATAGCAATAGGCCTGTAGTTCGCCGGATCCGAACTGTCTCCTTTTTTTTGGATCGGATGGACAAGGGCTGACTTCCATGAGTCAGGGACTACGCCTTTGGAATAAGAGTGACGGAATAAGCGCGTTAGCACCGGCGTCAACTCAGGGGCACACGTTCTAAGCACGATTGGAGAAATGCCTTCCGGCCCGCTCGACTTCCTGACGTCCAACGAAAACAGAGCTCGCCTAACAGTTTTCTGTCTGAACTGTACTTCAGGCATAGAGCTCTGACACCGCGGGATGGTCGGCGGTGTTTTTCCGTTGTCGTCAAGAGTCGAGTTGGAGGCGAAAAGAGCGCACAGGAGCTCGGCTTTCTCTTTTGCCGTATGGGCCAGGGTGTCATTCCTCATGTGCAACGGCGGCATGGACGGCTGGTTGAAGTTACCAAGAGCAGCTTTCGACAACGACCAGAACTTGCGTGTTCCGGTCGGGTAACTGGAAAGCTGCTCGCCGATTTTGACGACGTGCTTAGACTTCGCACGGGCGATTTGCCGCTTAAAAAATCTGGAGGCACGGTTATATTTCCTCTTAAGAACTTTGCAGTTCGGATCCTTTGTGCCCAGCGCCGCAACCCAAGTTCGATACGCCTGTTTTTTGCAGTCAGATGCTGCTTTAACTGACGCATCGAACCAGGGCTGTGATCTGCCACCGATCGGTACTACAGAGCTTGGTATAAAAATATCCATGCACTGCAGTATCACATCGCCTACTGCAATGGCGCAGGCACTAGGATCACCCGAAGAGAAACAAACCTTGCCCCAAGGGTAGGATGCAAAAAAGTAACGCATCCTATCCCAATCTGCTGACTTGTAGTGCCAAACGCGGCGGGTCGCTGGTGGTCTGCGACGTTGGCGTCGGATAGGCACTACACTCCTGACCAGGCAATGGTCGGACGTTCCAAGAGGGGCGTCGACAAAGACCTGGAAACCATCGGGATGTGTAGTCAGCAGAAGATCTAATAAGGACGGCATGTGGCTATCCACATCGGGGAGCCGCGTTGGCGACTCAACCAATTGGGACAGACCATACGCCAATGCAAAATTATGCACAGATCGCCCTGCGTAGTCTGTGGTACGTGATCCAAGCCATTCGGCATTGTGCCCGTTGAAATCACCCAAGACCACGATTTCAGCGGAGGGGATCTGTGCAAGCACGACGTCAATTGCAGCTTGAACGCAGCCCATGAGATGATCGGTTTCTGCGTTACCACTATGGGACCTGTAGACACACGCATAGATACGGACGCGGTCGTCTAAATCTACGCGGAGCCAGAGAGTAGACAGGTCCCTACCCTCAAAATTGCCGAGACGGCGACAGCAGATATCCTCCCTAACGTACACACATACCCCGGCATGAGGCAAAAAGTTGTGCTCAATTTTGTACCCGGGGTACGTTAAATATGACGTATCGCTAGGTCGAGATATCTGCGTCTCCGTAAGGAAACACAAGGCCGGCTGCGCCGTCTCAAGGTGGTGGTGGACGGCGATTAAATTGGAGTGAATTCCCCTGATATTGCAAAAGTCCACGTTGAGCGTGGAGCGGGGTGCCGTGGTGTTACTGCCTCGTTTGTCCTCGGTCATGTGCGGTTCTGTGCCCACCCCAGAATACGAAGAGCGGCCCGAGCGAGAGTCCTCGGGGAGGGATTCTCCGGCTCTGGTAGAGCTGGTACCCTCCTGGGGTAATATCTTTTTAAGGACCGCTCTCATAATTTGTGTGTGGGGGGGGGGGGGGGGGGAAGGGATGGCCTCCGGTCCTCGACACTAACCTATGCGAAACATAGCGGCACTAGGCCGCTACTTCACGCCGGTATTCTGTGCGAGTGTGGTAATTAACCCGGACGAGTCTGGCCCGATTGTGCTGACGTCATAAGACGGCAGCGTGACTCTCCCACTTCTAAAAGCCCTAGTCGCCTCTTACGACACCCACGGGCCTGGGACTCCCCTATTCTTTTTACGTCCCGGAGAAAGTACAGGGCAAAATATTTGATTGAAAAGAGTGGCCGTTGAGTTTCTTGTATGTACTTCTCAAGAGCTCTGCTTTTTCCAAACATAGGGTATATTCAGTAATTTAAAAGAAATATTTATAGTGACGATTCAACAGCGCTTAGTTTAAGCCTAATTGAATTACTCTCTTTTACCAGTGGGAGGCTCCCTTGCACAGGATGCCGGCTAGATTACGTATACCACAACTGCCGTGAAGCAGTAATGTGTAAGCATTACTGTTTCGGTCTGAAGGGCGCCGTAGCTAGTTGTGATATTACTGGGCAAATGAGGCTTAACATCTAATGTCTCAAGGTGACGAGTGTCATTCAGAATTTATGGAGTTTTTCAAGAATCCTGAGCGGCACTGCATTGTAATGGGCAGGGCGGATCAATTACCATCAGCTGAACGTCCTGCTCGTCATGTCCATTATTTTCATTAAAAAAAAAATTTGTTTATTTGACTTTAATATTAAGGTCGCATCACTGTAATTAAAAGGCACAATGGTTATGCTACTTGCACAAATAAGACACATTCTTTTCCCAAAAACCCCAACACCTTAGTGAAATAAGTATTATGACAGTACACTGTGCCAGTACATATACGAGAACCTCCTATACGCCCATAAAAAATTTAGCCAATTTAAAAAGAATAGTGATGTACACAGTGTCAATACTCGAAACAAACATAAACTCGCAATTTCATCTACTAGGCTCCGTAAAATTGCTAATTCTTTTAAAGTGGATTGTGTTATATTTTATAATAAACTGAAATAAATTAATATATTACCCATTAAAAAATTTAAATGTATCGTAAAAAATAAATTAACATCTAAGGCCTATTATAATGTGAAAGATTATTTGGATGATAAAGATAGTTGGAATTAATGTTCTAAATTTTGTTAATGAATATTGTTATACTCATTTGAATGCTATTGTAACTTTTGTACTTCATCCTGACTTGCACTAAATAACTTATAAAGTTTTACAGTGAATAAAGATTTTTTTGACTTTGACTTATTCCTAGCAACTAATCTATATCTGACTAATTGTCGTTTGAGTAAGTTTGTTGCATCACTTTACATATTATATTGTAATTGAAATGATTTGTAAATCGATGAAAATGTAAATCGCGATATAAAAGAGTGGCAATGAGTTTCTTGCTACTTCTTATTCATCAGCTCAACCCTTCACAAAGTAGCGGTAGATTCAATAAGAAAAAATATTTTTTTTACATTCATAAGTGTCATTTCCGTGACCTACATGAATAAAGTGAGTTTCATACAACTATGGTTGCATGGTAGAAACACATTTATGTCAAGTAACCGAACGCGAAGGTTGAACACCAGAACATTTAATGATAAATCCAGGAAATCCCCGTATTTCTGTTGATTTGCCGCCTAGAGATCGTAGTGATTTCTTCGTTAACTGTCCCACGAATATAAAATATGGTTCGCCAGCACACTCAGGCGAATATAGAACCCAGGATCTTGGAGAGGAGCTGAGTACCCGCATTTCGCTTTATTCGTGATTGCTGTTCTGTTTTCCTGAGCACCTCTTTTTATACGCTTTATATTAGCTTCACCTATATGTTTGTATGTATGTTTGTAACCGACTTCTTTGGGCGCGACTTTAAACGGATAGATTTCGTTCAAACTTTGTAGATTTATCGAGGACCGATGGCATTACACTAATTTGATAAAATTATTCAATTTTTCAATATGCAAAATATGATTTTTGTTAATTTACATAATTTTCATCTATAGTCGATAAGGCAGGAATTGATGTTAAAGTACTTAATAGTTTTAAAATAGAAAATAAATTTATATAAAGCGTGCCTTTTAGTTTTTTTTTAACTATTATTTTTAAATACAGTCCACTTAAAATTCCCTGACGCAACCACACAGGACTCAAAGATGTGCTTCAGGTGTCTTCGACTATTACAGGTTTCACTCCAAATAGGGGAAAAATGGCTATTAATAGTATGAATGTCCTGCATTATGGCTTATAAGGACTGCTGTAGTTAGTAAATTATTTTATTTGTTTGACGCGATTAATGACAGTTATCACGACCACCATGTTCACAAACAATGAATGCTCTAAACTTTCTGTAGTTTCTCAACCGTATTTTGCTCACCGCCCACTTTGAGAATAGGTTTTTTTCTAGAGTATTTTCGTGTATTTTTTTGCCTTTTTAGACTATATTTTTTAATCTACCCACGCCCCATCTGCGCCATCTCAATGCCCCCTAATTTTGTCTGGGTCTTCTACTGCCCCCCGAAAGTCTCAAAGGTGGCGTTATCGCCCACGTTGAGAACGTATGCTGAGTCTAAAGTTTGATGCATCCAAAATAGGATAATTTATATTTATACAGTTTATTCTTAATTAATTTTAATGATATATTTGATAATTAAAACGCATTTAACTATCAACACGATTCATATGTTTGATGCAGCACCTTACAAACTAATTTGTTTTGTATATTACAGCCATTGTTAAATTTAATAAAAAAACGTGATTTGGATGTAGTAGATGTACACATGTACTAAATAATAATAATATAATATAATAGTAATCAAACAAAACACTATTTCAACAAAGCACAGAATATACACATTGAACTTTTCACTAATTTCTTTCAATTTCACTTATAAGATATACATAGCACTAATGTTACACAATATGTCAGCTGTATAGCTTCAGATATTCTGCTATAAGTATTTAGGTGACGCGAACTCCCGAGATTTCACCTATCAAAAAGTGTGTAACTAGCATGTCGGGTACGCAACCCCAGTAGATTTTTCCTTATCAAAAATTGCCCAACTCTGCTAGAGAAGTTTTCACATCAATCTTGACTGTTGCTTCTCAATATATTCTTGATAATGTAATGTATGTTCATTGGCACATAAGTGAATTTGCTAGAAACTGTCATAACCATAATGATAACACCAGGGATAGACATAAACTTATAATGCCCATTACTCGGCTAAGTCGAGTTAGTAAGTCTTTTGTGGGGCGATGTATATGCTTTTTACAACAAGGTCCCAGAAAATGTTCAAAACAAAAGTATTACTTTATTCATAAGAATTGTGAAAAAACGTTAATGTGGAAAAGGTTACTATAGCATAGATTACTTTCTTAATGATACCACAGATTGGGAATGGAGCGACCGCCCTCAGGCTATTAAATTATAAGTTTAATTGTACAATATTACTTTGTAAACACATTTTTTCGATGTAAAAAAAGCGCGCTGAGTTTGTTGCGGCCATTCTACTGTGGTCTGAGGCATTCCTTGGTTGGAATGGGTGGTAGTTTTTGACTTTCAATAAGTGATGTCACATCCTAATTTGAATAAAAATATTTAAATTTGTGACCACCTGTAACAAGCACGGGGGGCGCGATAAAATAAATTAGGTAACGTTATTTATGGAGGGCCCCAAAGTACAGAAATATCTTTATCGCTCATAACAAAAATTTCTCCATTGAAGAGGATCGCAACTAGGAAAATGACAATTAGTTGTGGTAAATAGTCGGAGCTTTAAGGCGACGCGACCAGTGTGTTATCACATATCTATATATATATAAAAATAAATTGCTGTTCGTGAGTCTCGCTAAAACTCGAGAACATGCTGGACCGATTTGGCTAATTTAGGTCTTGAATTATTTGCGGAAGTCCAGAGAAGGTTTAAAAGGTGAATAAATAGGAAAATGCTGCTAAATTAAATAAAAACAACAACTTTGTTTTTCCTTCGATGTGTCCATACATAATTTCTACGAGAGAATTTAATGACGCACGGTTGGACAGTTCTGCTGTGAAACAATTTCGTTACGACAGCAGGGTGCATATTTTACGAAGTAATTCTTGATGTTATGATATATTATTGACAAATTCATATAAATTAATATTTATTATATACAGAACAACGTCTGTCTGGTCAGCTAGCTAGTATTCAATAAAAAAATGAATTTGAATAAAAGATCAAGTCTCACCTAGTCGAAGAAGGCGCGGTCCTGTTCGGCCGAGTTGCGCCGCTGCGGCGCCGGCTGCGGCTGCGGTTGCGGCGAGTTGCCGTTGTAGTTGAGGAAGTCCCACACGAGAATCGTGTCGTCGTGCGATGACGACACGATCTGGAACTCGTCGAACTGCAGCCGGAACACGCGGCCCGTGTGCTCCTGCGCCAGCGGTTCGACATTCATTAAAACACAACCCGCTCATGGCAAATTAGTTTACAGTCGGATTGATAACATGCTTCAATCATGATACACAGACATTTACAATCACATATGAAACTCTCCTGGTGGTAGATTTAGATAATCTGTATTAGGAGAGAATCGCAGTGGTGGGATACTACACAAGGTCCATACTGTCAGAAGTCTCCTTCGTCCGGTCATATCCGGAGACTACCCATATACACTGATGTTTGGAAGAGAAGACAAGATAAGAGCCCGTCCTAAGGCAACACCCAGAAGAACAGGTGAGAGAGTTTGCAAGTTTTCAGAGCAAAGAGCAAGCTGGCAACTACTCGATATCTGGCGGAAAGTGGGAGTTTGGTACAGTGACTCGCCGGATTGGACACCTCCACTACCAGATAGAGACGGATAGCGGATATATATGGATCCGCCACCTGGACCAGCTGCTTCCGGCGCCCTTAATTCCTGGAAATCGCGGGGGAGGCGTCATGTCATGTCATACTTAGTTACCCATGTTTGACTTCGGACTATTGTCATTCAATTAAATACTATTATCACGAAATAATGCTTTTATTACCAATTAATAAGTATACAATGAAAATTATGAAGTTATTGTCTCTAGTGACTTGGATTATAAACAAACAAAAGCAGTTATCTAGCCGACTTGGCAGCCCGGGCGATCGCATGCGAAATGAGTCATTAAATTCAATGTGTGTGTTATATTAGCATCATGCTAGCCGTAGGTACTCAGCCGGTCGACTACATAAACATGGGAGTTAGGATCATGTGCGACAAGATTTTTACTATAATACTATTTTTTTATACTAATTTTTAATACAAATGATTTAAGTTTTCTTTAGTGTTAATTCCGCCAATATTTGTTTTTAAAACAATTCGACACGTGTTTCGCCTCTACATGAGGCATCCTCAGGACGTGTTGTCACGCCAAATTTTGGCGGAACGGGAAGGCGAAACACGTGTCGAATTGTTTTATAAACAAATATTGGCGGAATTAACACTAAAGAAAACTTAAATCATTTGTATAATTATGGATTTCCGCAAAGTAACGCCTAATTCAATAAACTAATTTTTAAACTTATTAATTTTTAAGTATTTTTTCCATATCTTGCCTAATTCCTTTCGAACAACCCGCCTTAACGGATCTTGGAGAAAATTTTATTTTAGTGGACGATAACGCCCGCACTCATCACTGTGGCGATGTGGAAACGTATATTCATAAGGGATTCGTCGTTTGGATTGGCCAGCTCGAAGTCCCGACCTAAATACCATAGATCACATTTGGGATGTTCTAAAACGAAGAGTAAGATCTGTGCAGCACACTCCGCAAAACATCAGGGAGCTAAGAAATGTAATTCTGCGCAGTGGGAGCGTATTCAACAAAAACAATTAAGAGTAGCATCGATAGCACACCCGGACGAATACAAGTGGTCATTTTAGCAAGAGGGCGGCCACACTCGATATTAAACTTTCACTTTTTATTTCTATGTTAAAAAAAAAACAAGTTTTTAGCCTGTTTCTTTATTTCATGAACAAATGCGCAACTAGGTGTTTAGACTCTGGGATAATTTTTCATCACTTCCATCGATATGTAATGATGAAATTGACAGAGACTACATTTTGCTTATTCATTTAAAGTATTATTATTATAGACCTAGTTAGAATTATGCCATAATCTGAAGATTTTTTTTTAATAAAATGGACACAATTTTACACAAATTATCTTGCCCCAAACTTGGCATAGCCTGTACTATGGGTACAAGACAACTGTTTATTTAATACAATATACTTACTTAAACATAAATAAATATTTAAAAACATCCATGCCTCGGAAACAAACATTAATATTCATCATATAGATGATTGCACCCGACCGGGATTCGAAACCGGGACCTCTAGCTCAGTAGGCAGGGTCATTAACTATACGGCTATATGGGTCGTCGGATGATGAAGATGATAGTGAAACAGGTTTACCTAGTTGCCCGTGTTTTTTTTTGCAAAAGAGTGTATTTTCTCATGACTCGTATGACAGATGTCGCGTACTCACCACCAGTGTTCGCAGACAGAGGTCCTGGTGCGGAGTGCGGACGTCCAGAGCGGCACGCAAGTCCCACACCTTGATCTTCCCGTCGTACGCGCCGCTCACTATCCGCTTGTTGTCGAACCTGCGCGGCATACCGAAAGTCAAAGTCAAAAATCAAAATCACCAGGCTCCTTTGCACAGGAAGCCGGCTAGATTATGGGTACCACAACGGCGCCTATTTCTGCCGTGAAGCAGTAATGTGTAAATATTACTGTGTTTCGGTCTGAAGGGCGCCGTAGCTAGTGAAATTACTGGGCAAATGAGGCTTAACATCTTATGTCTCAAGGTGACGAGCGCAATTGTAGTGCCGCTCAGAATTTTTGGGTTTTTTGAGAATCCTGAGCGGCACTGCATTGTAATGGGCATGACGTATCAATTACCATCAGCTGAACGTCCTGCTCGTCTGGTCCATTATTATCATTAAACTTTATTCAATTAGGCTTAAACTGAGCGCTTTTGAATCGTCACTACAAAAATATTTCTTTTAAATTACTGAATCTACCATATGTTAGGAAAAAGTTGAGCTCGTGACAGATCCCTTCTTCTCTGGTCTGAGGCATACTTTTTCGAATGGGTGGTAGTTTTTGACTTTTAATAAGTGATTTTATATTCTATTTTGAAGAAAAAAATATATAAATTTGAATATAAAGCAGTTCCCATAACTTTTAACCTCGTCACTACAAATATTTCTTTTAAATTACTGAATCTACCATATGTAAGGAAAAAGTTGAGCTCGTGAGAAGTCTTCTTCTCTGGTCTGAGGCATACTTTTTGACTTTCAATAAGTGGTTTTATATCCTTTTTAAATAAAAATATATAAATTTGAATATAAAGCAATTCCCACAATTTTTAACCTCTCAACGAAAGGATACAACCTATTGTAACTATTAAACTAAAAACGGATTCTTTATTCAACGGTCTTTATTCAAAATAGGATTGTAAATCTGTTATTGGAATTCAAAATCTATTCGAAGGCCTCCTGTTAACCAAACAAAATACAATAAAATTCTAGATTGTCCGGAAATTGTCAATGATCTATTTTAGTAAAATATTTTTTGACATTGTTTCATATTTATTAAAGTGATTACTTCTTATTTGGGGGGGTTTAATTTATTTAATATAATTATCATTAAATAATGATATCAATAATGTACATACACAAATTCTAGTGTACATATTCAAGGACTAGCTGACCCGGCAAACGTTGTTTTGCCATATAAAGCATAATTCACGCGATAGTTTTATAAGTAATAAAATATTGCCTATATTATAGCCTGTACATCATTTTGTTCTATTGTCAATAGTTTTTGCAGCGCACGCAAAAATAGGTTTTCGATTTTACACCTTGTGTTACAAAATAGCAATTTTATTAAGGATCCCTAATTTTGAAAAAAAAAATACATAAAAAAAAACACAAAAAAACATCTTATATATAGATAGCCTATAGCCTTCCTCGATAAATGGACTACCCAACACTGAAAGAATCATTGAAATCGGACCAGCAGTACCAGAGATTAGCGCGTTCAAACAAACAAACACTGCAGCTTTATATATTAGTATAGATTGTAACTTAGAATATAAATATATTTTATACTCAATAAATTATTTTATTAATAAATAACGTTCTTTACGTTATCATATTAATCTAATATATAAAATTCTCATGTCGCGGTGTTTGTAGTTAAACTCCTTCGGAACGGCTCGACCGATTCTCATGAAATTTTGAGTGCATATTGGGTAGGTCTGAGAATCGGACAACATCTATTTTTCATGCCCCTAAATGTTAAGGGTGGTCCACGCCAAATTTTTTTTTTAATTTTTTTTGATATTTGTTTGACGTGAGCATTAAAAAATACATACAACTTCAAATTTTCAACCATCTACGATCAACAATTACTTTTGTATCGCGATTTTAATATCGGCAATACAACGTTTGCTGGGTCAGCTAGTATTAATATACATAATATACATAAAATTTAAGTAATAACCTAATCTTTTCTCAAGTTAGACAATTTCAATATTAAATAGTTCAATTTAGATTTGTTAAAGTTATCACTTTAGTCACGTTTTTTGATAGATAGTGTGTTCAGCAATGGTATCTAACTAGATTTTTTTATATAAAACTAGCTGACCCGACAGACGTTGTTCTGTGCATAATAAATAAAATACTGTTTTTATATGAATTGTCAATATATATATTTCATAACGTCAAGAATAATTTTGTAAAATATGCTCCCTGTTGTTAACTATAATGAAATTGTTTCACAGCAGAACTGTCAAACTTTGCGTCAATAAATTGTCTCATAGAAAATATGTCCATACAAAAAAAACATTGGAAATAAAAATAATTATGGGTCCCAAATCGAAATAAAAACTATCCTATCTCTCAAGTTGGACCAAACTGCACCCCATGCAGTAATCCCCATTAAAATCCGTTCATTAGTTTAGGAGTCCATCGCGGACAAACAACGTGTCACGTAATTTATATATATTAAGATAAGGCCCGGTTTCCACTAGAGCAGAGAGGACAGGAGATATATTTTGAGAACCAATCAGATTTCGTTATTTCCACATCTCCTCTCCGCTTAGCTTCGGTGGAAATGGATCAAGCGGAGAGGAGAGGGGATGTCTTATTTTTCTATAAAAAGGCATAAAAGGCATTTATTTTCTCAAAATTGATTGCTTTAGAATTCTTTTTGATGTCATTTCTAATAACTACTAGATACTACTACCGCTTCGGAAACAAATGGCGCTCTGAGAGAGAAGAAGCGGCGCAAGAAACTCTCCCAGCATTCTTTTTTTGCCCTCTTTTCAATGATAATATACAATATTGTACAGTAATTTCTATTGCTATAAAATAATCACTATCTAGTCCCAGGCTGTCCGATCATTTAGATTTTCAGCTGTGGAGTAATAGGATTTACGACAGAGCCATTTTTTTATAAAACATTTAAATTAATTTATAAATAATGCCTGAACAGTGGCTGGGACTTTATTATAGAAGTGTATACATTTACCCTTAAAGCTATTATGTATCTTATGAAGCCTATTAGAATTAGTTACAAGCAATCCCTTATTTCTAGAGTTATAATAATGAAAATCACTATCAAGAGCAAAAAGGTGACGATTTTTGTGAACGTATATTAAATTTTCATAAATGTACTGACAATGAACAGTCATAATATTTATTTCTATTTTATAGAATATTGTGCCGCGTCGAGTGATGACGTCATCCTTTCGAAGTCAACACTTGATTGATTTCGAGCTCTCACAGCTGACATCTCCTCTGCTATTTTAACGTGACAGTTTCGCGAGTTATCTCCTCTCGTCTTCTTTCTGCTTTGGTACAAATTGATGATGGTAACTCGTTGGTGGTCCTATACTCACCGTATGCAGCGCACCAGTTCCTCGTGTCCCTCCAGCACCCGGATGCACTGTCCGCACTCGATGTCCCACAGCCGGATGGTGTTGTCTGAGGAGCCAGACACCACGAGCCGGTCGCGGTACTGAAGGCACGCGATGCCGCGCTTGTGACCGTTCAGTGTGCGTACGAACTCGCACGACGACGTGTTCCACACCTGCAATTTTGACTCCTATTTACTACCAGCGGGCCTACCATGAACTCTTATTGCGTTTCAATTGACAACCTAAAATGAACTGCTTTGCTATTTCGTATCACGACGTGATTGGAGCTATTTATTTTAAATTGACGTCAAATCAACTGATTAAATCGCAATTATGTCAATTGGATGTCAAGTGAATCGCAAACTGATTTAGTTCGTTCATTAATTCGTACCATGAGGTAATATTTCAACCTGAACTGGATAGCTCATGTGTCAAAGTGGGCCATTTGAAAAAAATTGCTACTTCCTCAGAGAAAAGTGAATCGTGTTGTTAATAACTTTTTAACAAATAGTGAAAACATACAGAAAAGGAAAATTTTATTGATGAAAGATGAGATGAGAATACTTTATAGGACTTTTTTGTAAAACAAAATACCGAAAATGAAAATACTAAAGACGAAGCAGTAAGGGCTTGGGCTATAGCCTGTTCGCAAGAACAAATTTAAAAAAATGTACTCTGTGCTCCTGTCAAATCAAACATCAATCAATGGATGTGCGTTCATAACTAGTTATTTACGAAAACACCTAAACATTTAATTTGTAAATCAAAGAACTGTATTTATTATATTACTATTACTTAATTAGTACAAAAAAGGGCTTAATGGTTTATAATTTGACTACTATCCACTAAAATCATATCATTTTAGGTTTCGAAACGCAACTCATATAGTTCGAGTAAGAGAGAAACTTATGCAACGGCTGTAGAGCGTCATCTCTTTCTCACACTGCAGACCACAGACAAATTTATTTCGTGCATTCTTCATAAGCGATCCAAACGCCATACAGTAAAAGGCATGTACTTAAGGCATGGTACGAATTTTACCGATTCAGTTTAGGTACCTAAACTGAACTGCATCGGAATCGCATCGCTTATTAAAAGTTGATGGTAGTCCCTCAGGTCACATTATCGCTGGACCTAACGCCGATGACGACATATCGTTACTTTGTTACGGTGTGCAAAACAGTTTCGGTTAAAACTGAAGGGCGCCGCAGTTAGTGAAATTACTGGGCAAATGAGACTTATGTCTCAAGGTGACGAGCGCAATTATTGTAGTGCCGCTCAGAATTTTTGGGTTTTTCAAGAATCCTGAGCGGCACTGCATTGTAATGGGCAGGGCGTATCAATTACCATCAGATGAACGTCCTGCTCGTCTCGTTCCTAATTTTCATAAAAAAAACGCATCACTAAGATATTATCATTAATAAATAATAATAATAATACTGACACACTGACACAAATTATCTTGCCCCAAAAAACTAGGTATAGCCTGTACTATGGGTACAAGTACAACGATATATTTAATACAATATACTTACTTAAACATACATAAATACATATTCATCATATAAATGTTTGTACCTATCGGGATTCGAACCCGGGACCTCTAGCGCAGTAGCCAAGGTCACTAGCCACACTATATAGGTCGTCAAAAAAAAATTATAAACTACGATTAATTTATGATGTAAATTGCTGTGATTCTGATTATTATTATGAAAAATCAATTAAAAAATATTAATTTTTCAGGCAGTAGCATTATAGCGACACAGAACAACATAAAATACAGAACCATTAACAACAAAAGTCAAACTATAACAATGAAAACTTCAAAAACACAGCAGTCACGATATACATGCGATCACAGATAGCACGAAAATATCACAACATGTACCTAACGGTAGTAAAACATTCCAGGGAACTCCAGAGATAATGTGGCCGAGTAGTAACTACTGGCGATTTACTTTATTTGTCTGGTAACTTATTTGTTTTAGTAACGCCTACTACTCGGTTAGTAAGTTAGTGAGACTTTAGATAGCAATGTATATATATACATCAATAAAATAAAATCTTAAAATCTATTGTATACGCTCATTAGAAGCTCGGACGCGAACACGAGGCAATATATTTTGTTTTAGCAAATGAAATGTAGTTATTTAGAAAAAAATCCATCCTTCTTTAGTTTCACTGAACACTTGTCATTGCGTGGCGCTCTATTCAAAGCGCGGTCGAAACACAACTAAACGAAAACTCTACCAAATAGAGGCGTGATTGTGAGTCTTGCTGTTTATTATACGTCAATGATTTTAAAGTACATTACCTTGATCGTCCTATCCCCGCTGGCACTCACAATATACTTCTCATCAAAGTCCACAACATTAACAGCTGCCCGATGCCCAACCAACACTCTTCTCAACATAATCTCTGTGGTTGATGTCATATCCCATACCGCTATTGATCTATCCTGGAAATTAAATAAATCTTGTATAATATATGTATCTAGTGTGTTACATTATCTCTGGACCTAATAGAGCAAGAGCCCATAGACCCAAGACCTATGTCATTTTATAAAAGCTGAAAGTTGGTCAGCCCATGCTCCCAACACAGGTAAGAACGATGGTCCATTATGGAGTTTCGGTTGCAGTGGCTTTGGCAGGTAAATGGTACTAAAGGTGTGTAAAATACCGATCTAAATACATCAAAGAATAAAGTGCGATTTTTCGGTATTACCTTCAGAATATTATTAAAAATCACTTCAGAACATTATTCATTGCCAGACACTTACCATCGTGGCAACCCCTTGCAAGACACCCTTAATGTTCACGAGATTATAATTTTCTTATGTCATAGTATAAAAGCTGATTTTATATATAATACTTAGGTAATAAGTAGATGATGTTTCCTCATTAGCCAGACAATAAGGGTATATATAATAAGTAATTGGAGTTGGAGAATCACAATGTTGTTTGTGCCATGTTTCATTTGCTTATTTCAACTTAAGTTATCAATCAAGTTCTCGTTTCCACTCCCCTCTTCCTCTCCCTCTTTCCGCACCTCGTTCCCTCACACTCTCGTCGGTAGATCACGCACCCACACGCATGCGCATAATAAAGGCGGATGCGCCACCTAACCACACACGAACTAAAACGTAGCAGACGGGATTTATACCAAGGCCAATTGTGTCCCCCGGGTCTGGAGAGGAGCACCATCATTTAACAGGTCAGTTCCCTCTGTCCCTGTATATTTTCCTCACCCACACACCCAGGTGTAATTATTTCACAAAGAAACTATTTGAAATAATACAGAAAAAAATTATGTTTTTTTTTATGGAATAGGAGGACAAACGAGCGTACGGGTCACCTGTTGTTAAGTGATCACCGCCGCCCACATTCTCTTGCAACACCAGAGGAATCACAGTAGCGTTGCCGGCCTTTAAGGAAGGTGTACGCGCTTTTTTTGAAGGTACCCATGTCGTATCGTCCCGGAAACACCGCACAAGGTAGTTCATTTCACCAGCTTTGTAGTACGTGGAAGAAAGCTCCTTGAAAACCGCACTGTAAAGGACCGCCACACATCAAGATGGTGGGGATGATATCCTAACTTCTGGCGTGTTGTGCGAAGGTGGATTTCTGCGGCAGGAATCAGGTGAAATAATGTAAAAATAATGTGCTACCAATTTTAATTTATAGTTTAAATAAAACAGTACAATAATTAAATGATTACAAGTAAATTAATAACTACTATTTTGTCAATTATGTTATCAAAAAAAATCTGAATGAATATGGCATGTCGGCGGGTCTTTGATGTAAGGTCATTCCCATATTACAGAAGTACGGTTCGCAAGTTTTTACCCACACCACATGATGTAATCAACTACCACAACTATCTTGTCAATATGCAAGTTTTTAATGCACAATAATGATGTAACAATTTTATGGAATAAAAAACTCCTTCATTGGTGATGTAATGCTTTTTCTCTACATTGGCAGTGAGATTGAAGACTCTTCCGTGAAGATTTCTTCTTTCTTCATCAGTACTCTGAAGATGTTACCATTTAGATAGTTTTCTTTAACAAATAGTTTATCAATTTCAATTGATGATGATGTGTCATAGTTAATGTTAAAATTTTGTCCTTAGCTTTAACTTAAAATAAAAAAAAAATAACAATTACTTGTAATGATCAGATATGTTTGTGACTATACATTAGCTGGTACTATTTAAATTTAATAAATGGTGTGAGAGGGTATATATACCCATGTCACAATGTAAATAAATCAAAGCTGGGTATGGTATAATCGGGCTAATTCTCGCAACTCAACAACTGTCCTCATATTTTGCGTGCATGGGAATATATTTGTTATTCGTCCCCACCCCAACTCCTCCAGAGGCCTCCAAGCAACCTCCTCTCCTTCCAAAAGACTTCCGGGAGTATGTTTGTGGTGCCAAGCTGTTGAGCCCAGTATATGGGAAGGGGGAATGAATGGGGAAATCAAAGCTTACCTTACTACATGTGACCATCATTCCATTACAAAATCTGAGATGCAGCACAGCCTCGCAGTGGTGTATCAATGTGTTGAGCATCACCCCCGTGTTCACATCCCAGACTCTGACAGTGCTATCCGATGAACCCGATATGATAGCCCGCTCGTCGTACTGCAGACACAGCACAGAGCCAGTGTGTCCTTGCAGTTCCTGAAAGTGTAAAAAATACATAAATTAAAACATATTTCCATATGAAAATAAGATTTTTTTTTGAAGTGAAACTTCTTTAGCCACATTGGACACATTTTTCGCTTTAAGATTACTGCCAGAAAAATAAATACTTCTACTACTTCTTTCATTGATTTTTCATCATTATAATAATAATAGTTAGCATCACAACACAACACCTTAACATCAAAATTCAAATTCAAATATTTTTATTCAAAATAGGATGTGACATCACTTATTGAAAGTCAAAAAACTACCACCCATTCCAAAATGAATGCCTCAGACCTGAGAAGAATGGGCGCAACAAACTCAGCTGGCTTTTTTTTTTCATTGAATAAATATATTTACAAAGTAATATTGAACAATTAAACTTATTATTTAATAGCCTGAGGGCACTCCATTCCCAATCTCTGGTATCATTAAGAAAGTCATTTATGTTATAGTAACCTTTACCACACCAACGTTTTTTAACAATTCTTTTGAATAACGTAATACTTTTGTTTTGAACATTTTCTGGAATCTTGTTGTAAAAGCATATACATCGCCCCACAAAATTATGAGCTGTCTATCTGTCTTCTTTCGTTGTTTCTCAAAATTATGAGCTATCTGTCTGTCTACTAACTTGACTTAGCCGAGTAGTAGGCATCATCAGTTTATGTCTGTTCCTGGTGTTAACATTATGGTTATGACAGTATCACTTAAGTGCCTATGAACATAAATCACATTATCAAGAATATATTGAGAAGCAACAGTCAAGATGTTAATTTCTTTGAATAAATCAATATATTATAATACTGACAAAATAAATTGTTAATATCCTACTGATGCTTGTTTTGCACACCGTAACAAAGAGACGATGTGACTTCATCGACGTCAGGTCCAGTGATAATGTAACCGAGTAGTACATACCTTAACACACTGCAATGTCTTCCGATCCCAAATCTTGATAGTGTTGTCCCTGAGTCCTGACACAATCTTGTTATCATCGTACTGCAAGCAGTAAACGCCTTTGGAGTTCTCCGACCTGCAGTTGATTCTCTGAAATCAAACATTTGGATGTTATTGTTACATTTGAGTCGATGTGTTTTTTTTTATGAAAATAACGGACGTTCAGCTAATGGTAATTGATACGCGCGGCCCATTACAATGCAATGCCGCTCAGGATATTTGAAAAACCCCAAAAATTCTGAGCGGCACTACAACTGCGCTCGTCACCTTGAGACATAAGATGTTAAGTCTCATTTTCTCAGTAATTTCAATAGCTACGGCGCCCTTCAGACCGAAACACAGTAACGCTTACACATTACTGCTTCACGGCAGAAATAGGCAGTGTTGTGATACCGATAATCTAGCCGGCATCCTGTGCAAAGGAGCCTCCCACTGGTCAATTCAATGTCAAATTCAATTCAATTCACAGTCAATGTTCCGCATTCACATTACAAACATCAACACAACGCGTCTGTCTGTTCGCGATAATCTCAAAAACGACTGCACCGAGTTTTTGTATACATTAACGAAATTTTATGGAGGTGTCGGAAAAAAGTGAAGTCTAGGCGATATAACAAAAAAATTATGGTGGAATTTTATATCTTACTAGCTGACCCAGCAAACGTTGTTGTATTGCCGATATTAAAATCGTGATACAAAAGTAACTGTTGATCGTAGATGGGTGAAAATTTGAAGTTGTAGATATGAATTTTTTAATGCTGACTCATAATCAACCAAATTTAAGAAAAAATTTAAAAAAAAATTAAAAAAAATTGGCGTGGACCACCCTTCACATTTAGGGGAATGAAAAATAGATGTTGTCCGATTCTCAGACCTACCCAATATGCACTCAAAATTTCATGAGAATCGGTCAAGCCGTTTCGAAGGAGTTTAACTACAAACATCGCGACATGAGAATTTTATATATTAGATATAGGTCTACAGAAAAGTCCGCAATGGCATATGTATCTATTAAGGATAACATACTATATACAGTTTTATACTTTAAAATAATTGTCAATAATCAAGTATTAATGTAAAAGCTGTTTACACAAATACAATATTAATCCTTATCATTTTATTATCATATAATATTATAAAATCATTCAGATTTTCAAGGGGTATCAACATCGCAGCTGCAAGCAAATCCTCGATCGTTTTTCTTTTTATGGAATAGGAGGACAAACGAGCATACGGGTCACCTGGTGTTAAGTGATCACCGCCGCCCACATTCTCTTGTAACACCAGAGGAATCACAAGAGCGTTGCCGGCCTTTAAGGAAGGTGTACGTGCTTTTCTTGAAGGTACCCATGTCGTATCGTCCCAGAAACACCGCACAAGGAAGTTCATTCCACAGCTTTGTAGTACGTGGAAGAAAGCTCCTTGTAAAACGCACTATGGAGGACCGCCACACATCCAGATGGTGGGGATGATATCCTAACTTGTGGCGTGTCGTGCGAAGGTGGAATTGGCGGCAGGAATCAAGTTAAACAGCTCTTCGGAACACTCCCCGTGATAAATGCGGTAGAAGACACACAATGAAGCGATGTCTCTACGCAACGCCAAGTGATCCAGCCGTTCACAGAGCACTGGGTCTCCAACAATTCGAGCTGCTATGCGTTGCACGCGGTCAAATGGATCGAGAATATGTTGTTTTAACTCATTAACTTTGATTACACATTTCCGATGGCTGATTTTTCTATTGCAACAGCGACTGTCGGCTCAGCTAGTATCACTATACAATATTGTAACAAGGAGTTCTTAACCGCATATAATAACTCATTGTTCTATGGTTGGCCGTCATGCTAAAGAACAGAAAATTATTCAAATTTAAAATATTGACGCGGATGAGAAAATGATCGAATCAGACAGAATAGAGAATTAAGTAAAGTAAGAAAGTTCAGCCCAATATAAAATATTTACCATATTTATAAGTACCAGAAAATATTCGAATGTTTTATTGTACAAAGATCCCGCGTGTGAGGGAGTACCCACGCGCTACAATATTTTACAATGGTGTTTTTCCGTCGAAATATCGTTAATTAGGTAATTCTTTTTCAATTATTATTAAAGAAGAGAAACGAGCTTACAGTGCTCCCAAATTAATAATGCGCATCTTCACTAATGGGCGTATTCCCGGAAACACCCGAATAATTCAATCGTAAGAGCCCTAAACAATGCACTTGCATTTTGCACCTTGTGCGAAAGAAATAGGGAGTCAAATCATGTGTTCACAATACGAAAACAAATCGGGCGGTCAGCTGTGGTAGCCGGTCAGTCAGTCGTCTTTAACTATTGGTGCCGACTGCACGTGTTCAATCTATGTGGAATTATATATAGCTCCTATTACACACCCCTCTTGTTATTATTATTGTAATATAATTCTACTAAATTATGCAAAAGTAATGCATTTTACCACTCTATATAGATATCGTGTCCCGACGGTCGGGAAATACGACCGTTGCCGAAAAGTGGCGAAGATCTGTATGCGCATTATTAATTTGGGAGCACTGTACAAATGGTTTATTTGATGGTATGTGATCACCTCGGCCCATACTGTCCAAGAAGGGATTACAGTTGGCAGATAATAGCAGTATATAACACATACATACGGCCTTACAAGTAATCTTGGTATAAAGTTATCCCTGAGAATAAACTAAGAATATGCAAAGTGTACAACTGAAATAGTTGTGAAGAAATCAATCTAAAATATTTAAAAAAATAGTTGGTTTTGTGTGGCAATGGCAAGTTTAAATCAAGTTTAATTGTTTTTATTTATTGTTAGTTTTAATTTTAGATCCGAGTTTCACTATTTTTTGTGCTCATAGAGAATTAATAGTTTGTACACCTTCGTGTGACAGGACTGTGCGTTAGTAGTAGTGGGTTTCCACGGAAGACCAGCATTGTGGATTCTTTCGAAACCACAACTATGCTGAGTTGGGGGCCCTTTGGCGTCATTAGATCATAATTAGAATAGTTTAACTTTCAGAACTACTATCAGAATGTATAATGACGTCAATAACCATTTTTTCTTTCTTTCTTTCAAGATTTCCGAATATCAAGCAGCCTTGCAAATAAAAGCAGGAATCATATAAACCAAATTCATAAACGAATAATATCATAGAAAGGAAAATTAAAAATTAAGATTTGCAACAAAACGAAATGCTGCAACTACCAGAAATCTAATTTTTATTCAACGGCCAAAAAAACGGACAACCGTAACAAGTTGATATAACTTTCAGAATAACACCCCAAGTCAGTACTGAACAGGGCAGTTGTACAAACTGGAAAATTTAATTAGATAGATGCAAACTCACTTGTAAATTATGCCTGCCCATTTTCCAGTTGTCTTCAATAGATTGGATGTCCTGAATTATCTTTGGATACAGTTGTCGGTAGAAGGAGTGCGAAGGATGTTGGCAGCCTGGCTTCGGTTTAAACAAGTATGTTATCCTGGAATCAGAAACAAACACTTAAAATACAATGAGACAAGGGACAAGACGAGCAGGACGTTCAGCTGATGGTAATTAATACGCCCTGCGCATAACATTACAGTGCCACTCAGGATTCTAGAAAAACTCAAAAATTCAGAGTGGCAGCCTTGAGACATACGATGTTAAGTCTCATTTGCCCAATAATTTCACTAGCTACGACGTCCTTTAGACCTAAACACAATAAGCAGTAATGTGGAAACATTACTGCTTCAAGGCAGAAAATTTAGTACTATAACAACAATTTTTCTGTATTGTCACTTCTTTAAGCCTCCATAAATTTTGTCCACCGCTGATGAGCAATAACTTTTAAATGGCATAGATTTTTATGTATTACATATCTTCTGGGGCAAACTTATGTACACAGAGAACAATCTCAAACCAAAACTAACCATCCTCTCCTCTCCGCAAGTCCTCTCCACAGCGAGTCCGTCCTGACCTTCCGCTCCACCAGCTTCTTCCACAGCATGCCCTCGGAGATCACGCGCTGCCACTCCCGGCAGACCAGCTCGGCAGCGCACAGCGAGCTAGCGTCAAGGTACGACAGAATATTCTCTGCTACGTGGTCCAAACCCTTCTCTGAAATTAGAAGCAAAATTAATGATTAAAAGGATTTTCAAGCTGCAATTTTTCAATACAAATAAATAAACCTACTTCCTGGATAACTTAATGCCTCCAGGGCAATCAAGTTGAGAGTCAAAGTCTTAATACACAAATAAAATTTGAAAAACAAAATTTTATGAACGATGCGTGACTCGAAAACACGAGCTCCGGCATTCCGTGCCGGTGCCCTAACCAATTGAGCTCGTTACGTTCGAGTACCGCCTCGCTCCAAAATTCTGTTTGCTTTGTTCAACTCTCAGGTTGTGGCTTCATCTACAGGATCTACTTTACAGTTGATAACCTCCTCAACGCCAATATTTTGCATATTAGGAAATTGACTGGACATGTCGCTCTTGCAAATCTAAACAATATGTTATGTTTTTAAAGTGATAACCCTCACTTCTAGGATTAATACACAAATAAAACAACCTGACAGTTCAACAAAGCAAACAGAATATTATAGCGAGGCGGTACTCGAACGGTTAGCTCAGTTGGTTAGAGCACCGGCACGGAACGCCGGAGGTCGTGGGTTCGATTCCCGCATCGTTCATAAAATTTTGTTTTTCAAATTTTATGTGTATAAATCCTAGAAGTGAGGGTTATCACTTTAAAAACAACATATTGTCATAGTCTTAATTCAATTAGACCTAAACTCAGCGCTTTTGAATCGTCACTACAATTATTTGTTTTAAATTACTGAATTTACCATATGTTCGGAAAAAGTAGAGCTCGTGAGAAGAACATACAAGAAACTCAACAGCCACTCTTTTAAATAAAATAGATCTTTTTCGAATCGGTAGTAGTTTTTTTCTTTCAATAAGTGACTTTGTAGATATATGTATATGTACGATTATTTTGTACATATATGTATACTAGCTGCCCCGACAGACGTTGTTCTGTACAATATAATAAATAAAATACTGTTTTTTTATGAATTTGCCAATATTATTTCAAAACATCAAGAATTATTTCATAAAAAATGCTCCCTGTTGTTATAATGAAATTGTTTCACAGCGGAACTGTCAAACCGTGCGTCACTAAATTCTCTCATAGAAAATATGTCCATACAAAACAAATATTGAAAATAAAAATAATTATGGGTCCCAAATCGAAATAAAAACTATCCTATCTCTCAAATTGGACCAAACTGCACTCCATGGAGTAATCCCATTAAAATCCGTTCATTAGTTTAAGAGTCCATCGCGGACAAACAACGTGTCACGTAATTTATATATATTAAGATGTACGATTATTTTGTACCTATATGTATATGTACAATAATATAAAATATTTGAATCTAACAAAGAGAATACTCACTCGGCAGCATGCTTATAAAATCTCTTTGCAGCATCGGCTTGAGGTATGCATTGATGTGGCCATGTTGGTAGTGGCACATTCGGGCCAACAATTGCTCGACAAACTCCACCTGAAGACATAATAAACATCTATTAAGTATACAATTTTAATTTATGAACGATGCGGGTCCCGAACCCGCGCCTCTGGGGTTCTGTCCGAGAGCTTACCAACTGAGCCAACCACTCGAGTGACGCATCGACCGTAAATCTTGTTGTTTTGTTTAACTCTCAGGTTCTGGCTCCATCTACAGGATCTACTTTACAGTTGATAGCCTGCTCAAACCCAATAATTGCACATTAGGGGATTGATTTGAGATGTCGCTCTATCAAATCTAACAGCCCGAGAGGCGCGGGTTCGAGTCCCGCATATCAAATGCCGTCTATAAATTTTGGTACAAATTGTATTTGTATACAGTAAAAGCTCCTTATTCACGCTTTCCTCATTCGCGTTTTTAATATTCGCGGATTAAAAAAATGCGAAACAATTTCTATATTCGCGGCCAAAGATTTCTTTTTTCGCGCAAATAGACAAATAATAAAGTAAAATATTATTAGACCAATTGAAGGAGCTTTAAAAACTGCCAAGTGAGAGAAATCCCATATTAATTTACCATTCCATATTCACGGTTTCTGCATTCGCGGCATATTTACGGAACATATACCCCATGAATAAAGAGTTTTTACTGTATTTAATTTTAGAAGTAAGTGATATCACATAAAGATAATAAACTATCTAGTAAGTATTTACTAATTCCGCGGTTATCAAGGCTTATTGACTTAGAAAAAGCTGGGGTCATGAGCACATTAGTAATTATTATTTTGTCACCATTTAAAATTAATAATTTACGCATATGTGTATGTTATTCTGATAAAGAGGAAAAGTACAGAAGTAAGACTTGTACATATTTAAAAAAAAATTGCTACTTTAGAGAGCCGATAATAAGATTTATATTAATTCGTACTCAGATCGCAATTGCGTTGGATTCGTAACACATTGTTAAATTATTACGCAAACTAGGATCTAGTTGGGATTTTAGCCGCGAATATTATAATATTATAAATATTATAATTATATAAGCGCCATTTCCAAGCTACTTAGCCTATTTTAAGTGCCTGTGATTGGTCCAGGACTTCACAACACGTTGACAGATGAAATAATTACCTACACACTTTTTTCTAATTAGGTCTAATGTTTAATATTGTTTCAACTGAAACGTTATTATGCTTCCCTATGCTTTTTTTTATGGAATAGGAGGACAAACGAGCGTACGGGTCACCTGTTGTTAAGTGATCACCGCCGCCCACAATCTCTTGCAACACTAGAGGAATCACAGGAGCGTTGCCCGCCTTTAAGGAAGGTGTACGCGCTTTTTTTGAAGGTACCCATGTCGTATCGTTCCTGAAACACCGCACAAGGAAGCTCATTCCACAGCTTTGTAGTACGTGGAAGAAAGCTCCTTGAAAACCGCACTGTGGAGGACCGCCACACATCCATATGGTGAGGATGATATCCTAACTTGTGGCTTGTCATGCGAAGGTGGAATTCGGCGGCAGGAATCAGGTTAAACAGCTCTTCGGAACACTCCCCGTGATAAATGCGGTAGAAGACACACAATGAAGCGACGTCTCTACGCAACGCCTAGTGATCCAGCCGTTCACAGAGCACTGGGTCCCCGACAATTCGAGCTGCTCTGCGTTACACGCGGTCAAATGGATCGAGCTGATACTGGGGTGCGCCAGACCAGAGATGACAGCAATACTCCATGTGTGGCCGGACCTGCGCTTTGTAGAGCGCTAGTATTGCCGTGCTCTATTAATGACGCCCAGTTTCTTTGAAGCCAATTTGGCTTTGCCTTCCAGATGACCACGAAATTGGCAATCGCTCGAGATTTTGAGACCCAGTATTCCGATACTAGGCGAGGCTTTGAGGGAAGTGTTGTCGAAGAGCGGTGATACGACAAATGGGGTTTTTTTAGTGGTAAACGCGCAAACTTGAGTCTTCTGGGGGTTAAATTGGACAAGGTTCAATTTTCCCCATTCCGCGACCTTCTCGAGAGGACTCGATAGAAGACACAAGTTTCTCCCGGCACTGGTCGACGATTTCCCGAGAGAGACCTGCATGGCCCGTGTATATGGCATCACCAGTGCTGTCGTCCGCATAGCAATGAATGTTGGAGGTGTCCCACATATCATTGATATGCAGAAGAAACAGCGTGGGAGACAGCACACAGCCTTGGGGCACTCCAGAATTCACGGGCTTCGCGTTCGAGCAATATCCGTCGACAACGACCTGTATGCTACGCCCAGTGAGGAAGCTGGAGGTCCACTTGCCAAAGCTCTCGGGAAGCCCAAATGATGGAAGTTTGGAGAGGAGCGCCTTGTGCCATACACGATCAAAGGCCTTCGCTATATCCAGGCTACCTGCCAGGCCTTCCCCCTTGCTTTCAATAGCCGCAGCCCATCTATGTGTTAGGTATACCAGAAGATCACCTGCCGACCGACCATGGCGAAACCCGTATTGTCGGTCGTTGATCAACTGGTGACCCTCTAGGTATACCAAGAGATGACGGCTAATTATGCTCTCCATGATTTTGGAGAGCAGGGAGGTAATAGCAATAGGCCTGTAGTTTGCCGGATCCGAACTGTCTCCTTTTTTTTTGGATCGGATGGACAAGGGCAGACTTCCATGAGTCAGGGACTACGCCTTTAGAATAAGAGTGCCGGAATAAACGCGTTAGCACCGGCGTCAACTCAGGGTCACAAGGTCACAACAAGTCCTAAGCACGAGTCCAACGAAAACAGAGCTCGCCTAACAGTTTTCTGTCTGAACTGTACTTCAGGCATAGAGCTCTGACACCGCGGGATGGTCGGCGGTGTTTTTCCGTTGTCGTCAAGAGTCGAGTTGGAGGCGAAAAGAGTGCACAAGAGATCGGCTTTCTCTTTTGCCGTATGGGCCAGGGTGTCATTCTTCATGTGCAACGGCGGCATGGACGGCTGGCTGAAGTTACCAAGAGCAGCTTTCGACAACGACCAGAACTGGAAAATCTGGAGGTACGGTTGTATTTCCTCTTAAGAACTGTGCAGTTCGGATCCTTTGTGCTCAGCGCCGCAACCCAAGTTCGATACGCCTGTTTTTTGCAGTCAGATGCTGCTTTAACTGACGCATCGAACCAGGGCTGTGATCTGCCACCGATGGGTACTACAGAGTTTGGTATAAAAATATCCATACCCTGTAGGATCACATCGGCTACTGCAACGGCGCAGGCCCTAGGATCATCCGAAGGGAAACAAACCCTGCCCCAAGGCTAGGATGCAAAAAAGGAACGCATCCTATCCCAATATGCTGATTTGTAGTGCCAAACGCGGCGGGTCGCTGGTGGTCTGCGACGTTGGCGTCGGACAGGCACTACACTCCTGACCAGGCAATGGTCGGACGTTCCGAGAGGGGCGTCGACAAAGACCTGGTAACCATCGGGATGTGTAGTCAGCAGAAGATCCAATAAGGACGGCATGTGGCTATCCACATCCGGGAGCCGCGTTGGCGACTCAACCAATTGGGACAGACCATACGCCAATGCAAAATTATGCACAGATCGCCCTGCGTAGTCTGTGGTACGTGATCCAAGCCATTCGGCATTGTGCCCGTTGAAATCACCCAAGACTACGATTTCAGCGCCTCGTGCCGCTTGAACGCAGCCCATGAGATGATCGGTTTCTGCGTTACCACTATGGGACCTGTAGACACACGCATAGATGCGGACGCGGTCCTCTAAATCTACGCGGAGCCAGAGAGTGGACAGGTCTCTACCCTCAAAATTGCCGAGACGGCGACAGCAGATATCCTCCCTAACGTACACACATACCCAGGCATGAGGCAAAAAATTGTGCGCACCGGTCCTCGACACTAACCTATGCGAAACATAGCGGCACTAGGCCGCTACTTCACGCCGGTATTCTGTGCGAGTGTGGTAATTAACCCGGACGAGTCTGGCCCGATTGTGCTGACGTCAAAGGACGGCAGCGTGACTCTCCCACTTCTCAAAAGCCCTTAGTCGCCTCTTACGACACCCATGGGCCTGGGATACAGATAATATCAGAGCATTTTTTAAAACAAAAGTTTATTATATTATTTAAATTGGGATATTCTGTTATTTGGAAAGTTTTTCACTGGACACTTTGTCATTACGTGGCGTTGTATTCAAAGCGCGGTCGAAACACAACTACAAGAAAACTCTGCCTAATAGGCAATTTTGCTTCAGAAAACTTTTTAGCGTGATTGCAAGTCTAGTTGTTTATAAATTGCGTGGCGTTGTATTTAAATCGCGGTCGAAACACAACTACAACAAAACTCTGCCTAATAGGCAATTTTGCTTCAGAAAAATTTTAGCGTGATTGCAAGTCTAGTTGTTTATAAATTGTACGTCAATGTTGACGACAGAGAATAGTGCTTTGGTACCCACCTCTGGTATCCCGTACAAAAAATTCTCCCACTTCCTGTATGTAAGTTTAACATAATATCACCTGGTCTGTTTCGTTCCATTTTGTGAAAAACGTGAGGCACGTGTTCCTCTCAGCTACATAGGCTGCTCCGCTGGGCGCTGGTCTCACGCCCGTGTCAAGCGATGTCAGTGACGTAATCTGGAATTCGCAAAAACAACCATAAAGTTTCTGAGGTTGTAGGGGGCATTGCAGTAGTCAGTGGGTCGGTCCATGCCCTGTTGCAAGGGAATAATGGAAACATGGGTGGATGTCATTAGTAAATGAAAAGAAAAGGTCCTAGAATGGACCCTTGCAGAACACCAGATGTTTAATAAACATATGTGACTCATGGTTATGAGTTATTGTCATTAGAAGTTACTAATGATACCTTAGATTATATTCTGCTTGCTAGATGGCATTAATTTCAATACAATATATACTACTACTAGCTGACCCAGCAATCGTTGTATTGCCGATATTAAAATCGCGATACAAAAGTAACTGTGGATCGTATTTTTTAATGCTGAATCATAATCAAACAAATTTAAAAAAAAATGTCAAAAAATTTCGTGTGGGCAAAACATTTAGGGGGATGAAAAATAGATGCTGTCCGATTCTCAGACCTACCCAATATGCACTCAAAATTTCATGAGAATCGGTCAAGCCGTTTTTGGGGAGTTCGGTCCCACACACCGTGACACAAGAATTTTATATATTAGATTATAAGGTTAAGTTTGTACGGAGTAATCTCTGGATCTACTGAACTGTTTGTGAAAATTATGCTACCAATAAAAAGCCACTTTGCATTTTGTGAGTGACATAGGCAATAATATACTAACCAAAAATGAAAAGACTTGATAGTCAGAGAGAAAACTGTAGATGAAAAATTTATTGATGATATATATATGATTGTTTTGTATGTATACATGTGGCAGCATTGGAACACCAACTAATATGGGTTTAAATTGATTAAATACTGTGATAAACAATGACTGGTGTAAGTAAATTAAAATTAAATTAATTAAAAATAAGGCTGAAATATGTTTGCCCACATAGATTTTGTATTAATTCAAACAAACAATAAATCATTTGCTAAGGTCCAGGATATATGTTTTACCATTCTGAAAAAATTTTGCATTAATAATAAGGGACAAGAAACTCATTGCCACTCTTTTAAATCAATTTTTAACTTTTTCTTTGTTTGATTGGAGTGAAAAAAAAACACAACAATGTTATGGTGATCTCTGTAGTTGAACTGCAGTAAAAATGTGCACAAAGAAACACCACATTAAAACTATAATTGCATGCCTAGTAAGAGAAGTGCTGAGTTGTAATTTTTGTCGGCCCGTCTATATCCATCTATAAATCTAGAATACTTGCACTATCTCAACGAAAACTGTTGTGTAGTTAGATCATGAAAATTTATTGAAGTAGGCGTTACTTTGCAGAAATCCCTAATTACACAAATGATTTAAGTTTTCTTTAGTGTTAATTCCGCCAATATTTGTTTTTAAACAATTCGACACATGTTTCGCCTCTACACGAGGCATCCTCTGACTGGCAGTCTCGTGCCAGATTTTGGCGAGACAACATGTCCTGTGGATGCATCGTGTGGAGGCGAAACACGTGTCGAATTAGTGGATATGGTATATAAATGCATATTATGCTGCCCTTTAAATTGGTCTGGATTGGTTCTGTTTAAAAAAAGGGCATGAAAGCATAACTTGATTATGTATTTATAATAATACTCCTGATAAACCTGCCAACAAACCCCAAACAGAATTCTGTTCCTGGGAAACATGAAAGAAAATCCAGAAGAAAAGAAGTCTATGAAGAGTGTGGCACTCTAGTAGACACCATGAAGTTAAGAAAGCCGTCAATAAACTATGGTTGAACTAAAAGAACTTATTGGGAATGCCAAAAATGATACACTTGCATTTAGCTTTACTGATATCAATCATCTTTTGTTGAATGTTTTCTAATACTTCATGGTAGGTTCTTACATATAAAAAAATTAAGAAAATTATGCAAAAGCATAAAAATAAATTCAAAAACAATAACTACCTTTATTATAAACTATTTTATTGTAACCATAGCTCCAAAGTTACTTCAAGTAGCTGTCAGTTGTTTGGAAGTAAAAGACAGATCGGAAAAAATCAAAAATCAGCACTTGAAATACTATATAGATAAAAAATATTTAATTGAATTGAATTTGTGAGGAAATTTACAGTTATTATATATATATTATATATTATTTACCACTCACAGTGTACACTTGAGTTACCAAATAACCTAAGAAATGCTATCTAATAACAGCTAATAATAATATTGACACACTTTTTACACAAATTATCTTGCCCCAAGTTTAGCATATATAGCCTGTGTTATGGGTTACAAGATAATGATATATTTAATACAATATACTTACTTAAACATACATAAATACATTTAATCATCCATGATTCGGAAACAAACATCTATATTAATCATATATATGCTTGCACCTACCGGTATTCGAACCCGGGACCTCTACCTTAGTAGGTAGGATTGCTAACCACACGGCTATACAGGATGTCTAATAACAGTCTAATAGCTAGTAACTACTGTGTAGGCCGGGTGTGTCACAAACCAACAGGTAAACTTCAGTGAGGAGGAGCCAGAAGAACTAAAAACAAACTCCAAGTCCATCTTTTGAATCATATAACTACTTGGCCTATTTAATATAATATTATACAATTTTAGGTGACCTGCACAGAACCAGACAAGAACCATGCATTATTATCCTATATATATTCTACTTCACTATAGTAAGCCTTCCTTATCAAAGATTTAACTATTAGTTCTATTTGTGAGTCCTAGTATACTGTCTGGTATTTTATCATAAAACTTGCTAACCCAGCAAATGTTGTATTGCCGATATTAAAATTGCGATACAAAAGTTGATCGTAGATGGGTGAAAATTTGAAGTTGTCTGTATTTTTTAATGCTAGTCATAATCAAACAAATTAAAAAAAAAAATTGGCGTGGACCTCCCTTAACATTTAGGGGGATGAAAAATAGATGTTGTCCGATTCTCAGACCTACCCAATATGCACTCAAAATTTCATAACAATTGGTCAAGCTGTTTTGAAGGAGTTTAACTAAAAACACTGCGACATGAGAATTTTGTTAGATTGAATATATGAAGGAGCCTTTACTCTAGCTAACTTATTTAATGGCACATATATTTTATTCTTTCTATCTATCATAAAAAGTGTAAGTATACTTCTTTTATATATCAAATATGACTAAGCTCTTATGAAGGAAAGCTATTCTTGAAATTAAATATTATCAAGGAAACAAAGGAAAGTTGACCATAACCATGGTGCCCCCATTTCAATCCTCACCCATCTGTAAACTGGTTTGTCCACCTATTACATAAAAATATAGAATGAAGTGCCTTATAAGTGTAGTGTGGTGTGCGTTTCAGTTTTCAATATGAATTAACTTATAAAAATATCTATTATAATTACATGCTTTTATTAAAATGCTTGAAAATGATTTATGTCAAAATCCAGTAAATACATTATTTAAAAAAAAATTATGATCTGATTTTGATGATAAAAAATGGACGTAACCAAATAGTTTGCTACACCTTAAAATAATTGTAGCTATTTGTTATGTAGGTACCAAATAATCACTGTAGAAAGTACATTTCCCCTTCCTTGTAAAGAATTATTTATTTCATGTGTACATTGTTTACATTGATACAAAATTGTACAACTGAGGTTAAAGTAATATTAACGGAATACCAACGTATTAAAATAGTAAGAGTTGTTACTTGTTACAAGGATTTATAAAACAATGTAATATTTTTTACGAAATTGGGTTAAACTTTACACATTGCTTTGGAAGATGCTATGTCGACTATAAAAAAATAGGATCGCATGAATTAACCTGTTTTAAAAATTTCATCATACGAATGCTACCGCATACCAATTTATTTTATAACTTTAAAAATATAGAAATCTCTGCAAAGTGCAATGCATTGGGTGTAAAGGTAAAGATGGCGGAAGAAGCAACCATGACAATACAATTGTCCTATTTCTTATTTTACTAAATGTACCTTGGCTGTGGTTGAATCTTCTATCATCCAATCAGTCTCCATTTTTCTAATTTCACTAAAAACATTAATAAATATCCGCTAAAACTTCACTAATAAATAAATTATTCACTAAATACTCATCCTTCGCATGACGTCAAACATTCACTATATTTTTTAGATTGAACTATGTCATTTAATTGGTACGACGACTACAAATTTAGCCTGTATTATACTCAACTCACTGTCGATCCATGGAACAAGAAAATAAAAATAAAATTATTAATGCGATGACAAATGAATGCAAATGATGATTATTTATGATTTCTGGTGATAATTCAATCTGGCGCCTAAACTCCACTCCATATAATACAGTATTTAAAATATAAACAAAGTAACAAACATTCCTCATATTTTTGGCAATAAAACAATATTGTGATATAAATTATAGTATGTAAAATAAAAACTGCATATATAAATCAACTGATTAAATCATTTACAATATCCGATTTTAAATGCTGCGAAACTTCGCAAGCAAATCTATCATAATATTTTGATAGTTACAGTCGATACTCCATATTATTTTCAGAACAATAAGTCGCCTGCTTAAGGCACTGCTGTACATAAGCAGTTTCATTCAAGTATTTATACAATATACAGTGTGTTAGGTCAAGAGTGTAGGAACCGTTACTGGGATGTTGTTATTTATTAGAGTTTCCGGCCGATATAGGCTAATGGTGGCTCAGCAGACTGTGACAGCTTTTTGGAATATTATCTTTCAGTGTACAATCAACCTGATAAATCCTAGAATTATGGCAATTTTCCTGATATGTCAGACATATTTTTGTGTAATTTAAATATTAAGAAAGGGGCTAGAAGCGACGTTATTTCTCCCTTATTTGTAAGATTATGAGCATAGGTGCTTGCACTACCTCTTGGTATAATTTTAAAACAATCTGTTAATACAGGAGTCTTTCCTGGCAACTGGAAAGGAGCTCACGTTATTTCAAGAGTGGCTCACGGCAAAAGGTAGAAAATTAAAAATATCAATACTGTCCGTTTTTGCAAAATTGTTTTTCAAAGTCAAAAGTAAAATATTTTAACTTTATTCAATTAGGCTTAAACGGCGCTTATCGTCACTACAAAATATTTTTTTAAATTACTTACTGAATGTACCATAATTATGTTCGTAAAAAGTTGAGCTCGTGAGAAGAACACAAGAGACTCAACGACCACTCTTTTCAATCAAATAGAGTATTTTACAATGGTTGCAACATACATAACAAATTAGTTTGTAAGGTGCTGCATCTAATATATGAGTCGTGCTTAAGTAATATAAATTATTTCATAAAAAGTAATAATGATTTTTTTTATTATTAACTGAATCAATATAAATTATCATGTATTAGTTGCTTCAACCTTTAGGGCTTGAATTCATTGTTTGTGGAAGGTTTCTTCGTGAACAAGATGGTCATAATTAGTACCTAATCGCATCCAACAAATAATTTTTTATTTATTTATTTAGAATGTCTACCTGGCACTACAATCAGCGCCCGTTCGATCAAGACTCGCTTCATTTACTCCAAAATTTTAATGTACGCTTATGATCAACAAATCTTTTTTGGTTTATAAGCTTCAATCAGACCTTTATAGACTCTTAAATTTCGGTAGAATTAGCCGACTAGAGTTAAATGTTAATAAATGCCAGACTATCACTTATACTCGAAAACGAATTTCTATATCTTATAAGTATTCTTATTCATGTAGGTTTCCGTATATATGTCCGTATCATTATGCATACCTCTCCCCATCTTATGTACTTAATTTACATAGCTCAGTTAGAGTCCATACACCGGTTCTGTACATGTCGGTCGGTCGCCTTTATTATGTTCTTTGAAGAAAAGATGTTTACAACGATAGTCTTATATTTTTTGGTCTTGACCCTTGAACCTAAATGGAAAGTAAGAAACATGAAATTATTATACAATGTGGCTAACTCTGTAATAGATTGCTTGCTCCTGACTGTACGGTTGTGTTGACAATACTACATAATACTACGTAGTAGGTATTGTTATGGATCGTAGATATTAGTAGAATAAATGAGAAACAAGTCAGAAATGAAAGTTATTATTTATTTAATTCTATGTTATTATTTAGTTAAATTAAATAATTTATTTTCAAATTCGTATTCCACAAAGGGTCCAATGGGTTTGTGATAATGGGTTTGCGATAACTAAAATAAATAATGACAATTATTATGTTTTAATTGAACCTACTAAACACAGCGACACAACAGCGAAGAGCAGCAGACTGTACGTGGGTAACACTGAAAAGGTTTAGAACTGGCCAGTTAGAAACATTGCTAATGAAAACTTTTTTTGAATTTCAATATTAGAACTCTGTGGTAACGTAATGTAGTTTAATGCATTCATTTGTCATTTGTTTTTATGAATTGGCGGCAAATCTAAAACTTGTTACACGTGAAAATGAACCTAACGCGAGTAAATTTTCGGTCAATGGTTTATTATGACCTTCGTTGTGGGTTTACTTAACAACAAGCTATGATAGACTGCGATTAGCATTTCTTAAAGACTTTTATGAAATAAAAACATAAAAAAAAATATTAATAATAAAAAAAATAATGAAGCCCCATCTCCTGCCACTATTTACAATTGGTTTAACCAGTTTAAGCGTGGACGTAGCAATCTCAATGATGATCCGCGTGAGCGACGTCCTTTAACAGCGACTACTGAAGATAACATCAGTGCTGTGCGACGCATGATAGAGGAAGATAAGAGAGTCACCTATCAGCAGATACGGGCAAGCCAAGGCATTGGTATGAGTCAAGTTCAAAAAATATTACATGAACATGTAGGCGTACGGGTCACCTGTTGTTAAGGGATCACCGCCGCCCACAATCTCTTGCAACACCAGAGGAATCACAGGAGCGTTGCCAGCCTTTAAGGAAGGTGTACGCGCTTTTTTTGAAGGTACCCATGTCGTATCGTCCCGGAAACACCGCACAAGGAAGCTCATTCCACAGCTTTGTAGTACGTGGAAGAAAGCTCCTTGAAAACCGCACTGTGGAGGATTGATTGTGAGGCCGCCACACATCCAGATGGTGAGGATGATATCCTAACTTGCGGCGTGTCGTGCGAAGGTGGAATTCGGCGGCAGGAATCAGGTTAAACAGTTCTTCGGAACACTCCCCGTGATAAATGCGGTAGAAGACACACAATGAAGCGACGTCTCTACGCAACGCCAAGTGATCCAGCCGTTCACAGAGCACTGGGACCCCGACAATTCGAGCTGCTCTGCGTTGCACGCGGTCAAATGGATCGAGTTGATACTGGGGTGCGCCAGACCAGAGATGACAGCAATACTCCATGTGTGGCCGGACCTGCGCTTTGTAGAGCGCTAGTATGTGGGCTGGCTTGAAGTATTGCCTTGCTCAATTAATGACGCCCAGTTTCTTTGAAGCCAATTTGGCTTTGCCTTCCAGATGACCACGAAATTGGCAATCGCTCGAGATTTCGAGACCCAGTATTCCGATACTAGGCGAGGCTTTGAGGAAAGTGTTGTCTTTGAGGGAAGAGCGGTGATACGACAAATGGGGTTTTTTTAGTGGTAAACGCGCAAACTTGAGTCTTCTGGGGGTTAAATTTGACAAGGTTAATTTTCCCCATTCCGCGACCTTCTCAAGAGAGGACTCGATAGAAGACACAAGTGTCTCCCGGCACTGGTCGACGATTTCCCGAGAGACCTGCATGGCCCGTGTATACGGCATCACCAGTGCTGTCATCCGCATAGCAATGAATGTTGGAGGTGTCCAACATATTGTTGCGTAGCAACCCTTCGAAGTATATGACGAGAGTTGTCAAACTTCAAGACATTGTTAATTTCAACAGCTCCGTCAGCAATACTCGTAGCTCAGCGGAAAAGTGTTTACTTTAGACGCTGTAGACCCGGGTTCGATACACCTACCAGTGTATGGATTTTTTTGGGTTTTGTAAAGTTAAAGGAAATTTCTAGTAAGTTCAGGATCAAATCGAACAGAAAAAAAGGGATGGGAAATGTGTAAGCAGGATAAAAATAGTTAAAAGAATTTTCTAGTACAATTTAAATTTAAAGATGGAATGGGAGAATCATTTTGAAAATAGAACGGATCCGGGGGTATATAAGCCGTACTAAGCGTGGCCTACGGCAGTTCTAGTTCTGACTTGAAAGTGTAAAGAAGAAGAAGAAGAAGAAAAGAAGAAGTAGTGAAAAGTGGAAGTGTTCCAAGAAGAAGATAGAAGAGACTTAGTGTTCGGTGCGTTGTGTAGTTAGTGTGTGACGCGTTGAAGGTACCGCCGCCCACAAGAGGAACAGCGGCAGACCGGCGAAGTGCAAGTTCAGAAAAAGTGAACGCAAATAAAGACTCGTTCCTATAAGCGGAGTATTATTTCCATTCCCTGACCCACTCCCGTGTCAATATCATTGATATGCAGAAAAAACAGCGTGGGAGACAGCACACAGCCTTGGGGCACTCCAGCATTCACGGGCTTCGGGTTCGAGCAATATCCGTTGACAACGACCTGTATGCTGCGCCCAGTGAGAAAGCTGGAGGTCCACTTGCACAAGCTCTCGGGAAGCCCAAATGATGGATGTTTGGAGAGGAGCGCCTTGTGCCATACACGATCAAAGGCCTTCGCTATATCCAGGCTAACTGCCAGGCCTTCCCCCTTGCTTTCAATAGCCGCAGCCCATCTATGTAGGTATGTTAGGTATACCAGAAGATCACCTGCTGACCGGCCATGGCGAAACCCGTATTGTCGGTCGTTGATCAACTGGTGACCCTCTAGGTATACCAAGAGCTGACTGCTAATTATGCTCTCCATGATTTTGGAGAGCAGGGAGGTAATAGCAATAGGCCTGTAGTTTGCCGGATCCGAACTGTCTCTTTCTTTTTTGGATCGGATGGACAAGGGCTGACTTCCATGAGTCAGGGACCTACGCCTTTAGAATAAGAGTGCCGGAATAAACGCGTTAGCACCGGCGTCAACTCAGGGGCACACGTTCTAAGCACGATTGGAGAAATGCCATCCAGCCTGCTCGACTTCCTGACGTCCAACGAAAAAAGAGCTCGCCTAACAGTTTTCTGTATGAACTGTACTTCAGGCATAGAGCTCTGACACCGCGGGATGGTCGGCGGTGTTTTTCCACTGTCGTCAAGAGTCGAGTTGGAGGCGAAAAGAGTGCACAAGAGATCGGCTTTCTCTTTTGCCGTATGGGCCAGGGTGTCATTCCTCATGTGCAACGGCGGCATGGACGGCTGGCTGAAGTTACCAAGAGCAGCTTTCGACAACGACCAGAACCGGCGTGTTCCGGTCGGGTAACTGGAAAGCTGCTCGCCAATTTTGACGACGTGTTTTGATTTTGCACGGGCGATTTGCCGCTTAAAAAATCTGGAGGCACGGTTGTATATCCTCTTAAGAACTATGCAGTTCGGATCCTTTGTGCCCAGCGCCGCAACCCAAGCTCGATACGCCTGTTTTTTGCAGTCAGATGCTGCTTTAACTGACGCATCGAACCAGGGCTGTGATCTGCCACCGATGGGTACTACAGAGTTTGGTATAAAAATATCCATATCCTGTAGTATCACATCGGCTACTGCAACGGCGCAGGCACTAGGATCATCCGAAGGGAAACAAACCCTGCCCCAAGGGTAGGATGCAAAAAAGGAACGCATCCCATCCCAATCTGCTGACTTGTAGTGCCATACGCGGCGGGTCGCTGGTGGTCTGCGACGTTGGCGTCGGATAGGCACTGCACTCCTGACCATGCAATGGTCGGACGTTCCGAGAGGGGCGTCGACAAAGACCTGGTAACCATCGGGATGTGTAGTCAGCAGAAGATCCAATAAGGACGGCATGTGGCTATCCACATCCGGGAGCCGCGTTGGCGACTCAACCAATTGGGACAGACCATACGCCAATGCAAAATTATGCGCAGATCGCCCTGCGTAGTCTGTGGTACGTGATCCAAGCCATTCGGCATTGTGCCCGTTGAAATCACCCAAGACTACGATTTCAGCGGAGGGGATCTGTGCAAGCACGTCGTCAATTGCTGCTTGAACGCAGCCCATGAGATGATCGGTTTCTGCGTTACCACTATGGGACCTGTAGACACACGCATAGATGCGGACGCGGTCCTCTAAATCTACGCGGAGCCAGAGAGTGGACAGGTCCCTATCCTCGAAATTGCCGAGACGGCGACAGCAGATATCCTCCCTAACGTACACACATACCCCGGCATGAGGCAAAAAATTGTGCTCAATTTTGTACCCGGGGTACGTTAAATATGACGTATCGCTAGGTCGAGATATCTGCGTCTCCGTAAGGAAACACAAGGCCGGCTGCGCCGTCTCAAGTTGGTGGTGGACGGCGTTTAAGTTGGAGTGAATTCCCCTGATGTTACAAAAGTCCACATTAAGCGTGGAGCGGGGTGCCGTGGTGCTACTGCCTCGTTTGTCCTCGGTCATGCGCGGTACTGTGCCCTCCCCAGAATACGAGGGGCAGCCCGAGCGCGAATGCTCGGGGAGGGATTCTCCGGCTCTACAGGAACCGGTACCCTCCTGGGGTAATTTATCTTTATATACCGCTCTCATATTTTTTGTTGGGGGGAAGGGGGGGGGGGGATTGGCCTCCGGTCCTTGACACTAACCTATGCGAAACATAGCGGCACTAGGCCGCTACTTCACGCCGGTATTCTGTGCGAGTGTGGTAATTAACCCGGACGAGTCTGGCCCGATTGTGCTGACGCTCAGTGCTCAAAAGACGGCAGCGTGACTCTCCCACTTCTAAAAAAGCCCTTAGTCGCCTCGACACCCATGGGCCTGGGACTACCCTATTCTTTTTACGCCCCGGGAAAAGTACAGGGCATACTTTAACCGACGACCAGAAACACCTTCGCATGGACTGGTGTCGCCAAATGTTAGATAAGTTGAACGGCGGTGACTCAAATGCTGTATTTGATATCGTCACAGGTGATGAAAGCTGGATATATTGCTACGAACCCGAAACCAAAAGACAATCAGTTAAGCGGGTGTTTCCTTTCGAGGATCAGCCAACTAAGGTAAAAAAAGGAAGAAGTCAAGGAAAAAAGATGATTGCCACATTCTTTGGTCGGAAAGGTCATCTCGCGACAGTTGTGCTAGAAGATGGAAGGACAGTTACTGCAGACTGGTAATCGTTGTTTGCCTGTTGTCTTGGAAAAAATTCGACGCTTCAGCGCCCTCCGCAAAACGGACTGTTGAATATTTGACTATGGCAGGTGTCGAGATAATCAGTCATCCGCCATACAGTCCTGACCTGGCACCCTGCGACTTTTATTTATTCCCAAGAACTAAAGATAAAATTCGAGTTATTCGCTATACCTGAAGATGCGGTGAAAACGTACGAAATTGCCATAGAAGAGACCCCTAAGGAAGAATGGGCCCACTGCTTTTCTCAGTGGTTCCATCGAATTCGACGATGTGTAGAAAGGAACGGTTATTATTTCGAAAACCAATAAAAGTATTGGTAACTATCTACTTTAAGCCGTTTTCAATTTTCTAAACATTTTCAGTGTTACCTAGGTATCTTACACGCGGCGGTCCTGACTTCACCCGATCGCCTTTCACCTCAGAGCGTGACGGATCAAAAATGTGTTGCGGTGCGTAAGAAGTTTTCACTTCAAAAATATAAGTGGGAGCAAATGGGCCATGGACATATTATGCAATACCAGTGGTAAAGAGATGCGTTGCCGGCCTTTAAGTTCGGAGAATCCTCTAATCTTGAAGGTCCCTAATCGTTCGAAGAACCTAAAGGTTCGAGAAAACTGTAGCCGATAATTGATTTGACAAATTGGCTGGGTGAGGCAAGTAGTTACTCGCGCGGTTGTAAAATACCAGACGTCAACATAACGCAGGTGGAATTTCGGATTTTGACGTTATGTCTGGAGGTGGAACTCGCCTGCTTTACGAAAGACTTATGGAAGTGTAAAATGCCAGGCAATCATGTTAAAACCATTGCAAGTCCATGATTTGTATGTGTTTATATAATTAAATTAAAAAAGTATAAGATTGTCATATTATATATTTAATTCATTATATACAACTAAAATAGTTTGTCTTTTTTTTTTGAGATTATGATTTGTCATTTACATATTATAATTATTAAAGCTATTATGTTATAATACTTAGCAATATAATGTCCTCTACGATCTTCCAGTAGTTCTTTTTAAAGCTCTGTAAAGACGTAAAAATTATCTAATGGAGGATTCTTGAAAAACTCAAATTTCTGAAGACCATCGCAATTGCGCTCGTCTTTCTGAGACATAACGTGTTAAGTCTCATTAGCCCAGTAATTTAACTAGCTACGGCGCCTTTAAAAATGAAACAATAATGGTAATTACTGTTTGACGACAGAAAAAGTCACCGCTTTAGTAACTATCTAACACAATTACAGCGAAAAGAAGCCTCCCACTGGTTAGATTTGATTGTAATACATTGCTGTTATACCTAACATAAAGGTAGGTTTTCAACCAATGTGTGTTGCCAATTATGACTCATGACTCACGCAGACGTGGTCGCTAACATGTGCCTGATGAGGAAGCTCATGGAGTGGCATTGGGTAGGGCACATAGTTTGACGGACAGATGGCCGGTGGAGCAGTAAAGTCCTCAAATGCCGACTATGTACCGGAAGACGCAATGTTGGTAGGCCCCCCAGAAGTTGGTCGATGATCTGGTCAAGATCGGCGGAATACGTTGCATAAGGGCAGTGCAGTTCCGATCGTCGTGTAGATCTTTGGGGGAGGCTTTTGTCCAGCAGTGGAGGTCTTCCGGCTAATATGTAACATAAAAGCATGACAGGCGAATTTTTTCAGTCGTTCGGAGATGGTCTTGGGTCTATAGACTTAAATTTCTTGTAGACCACTGTAGAGAAATCGAGTGCAAACAACTTATATGGGCCAAAAATTCCCCAATATACCTACTTATTATTAATCTGTCAAAATATACGCTAAAATAATCTCATGCATGCATGCAAAAACATGTCTATGCGGAAATATCCCGACTTTCGATTATACTCAGCAATGCTTGCCTATCCTTCTTATTCTCACACGAGCAACTTATCAACGATGATAAATGCTTATTAGAATACTCAGTTCTATCCCTAATAAAGTCCTCTAACTCATTCCTAGGTAGATAGTACGCCTTAACGTACCTATCAACGTAATCCTGATATGGTACCGGCTTTAAGCCTGAGATTTTTTCCAACTTAACAAATAACTGCCTATAATCTAGCTGCATCAAACCCCTGCCTCCATTCGAGCATTTTGTCGCATTCGAGAAACCTTCAACCAACAAATGGACGACAAATTTAGACACCATTGACCATATTGAATTTATGATGTCGAGATTCAGAGTAACTCGTGCTGAGATATTCTCCAAGCGCAAAGCAAACACTTGGATTTTTCTTGTGATCATATCAACATAAGGACTATGTTCGACTGCTACTGCTTTCACGTCCCATTTTACTTGTGACATCGCTGTCAAAGCAGTTCTTGCATCTACAGCTTTAGAAGCCGAGCACATGTATACGGGCATTCGTAGATCCCTGACCACAGCAAGAGTATGATCGCGGTAATGTTCCAAGATCATCTTCTGATGCTGTGCGACTATTGACTCTAAATACGGCTGCAAAATCTCAAATTGCTTCGCCAAAAATATAACGCTCTCCACACCAACAACTCTTTCGCTCAAGCCGTGTAAATTCTCTTCATTGACCATATCTAGATGTTGAGGAATACTTGGACAATTGAATGATTTATCATCGCCAGAATTTACGGTGTTAGAAATTCTCTTGAGAGCTGCGCTAAGCTTATTAGTATACAGAGTGGATGAACCCACTTCTAAATCAGCCGTGAAAAACAAATGAACTGCGTGAAAATAATAATCGAACAATTGATTCATTAACATTATAACTTCGAGTGATATCTGTGGTAAGTATCTACTGATTTGCAAATACTGTCCACAATTCCTTAGCACCGATAATGTCGTATTTGTTACTATAACACAATCCTTCGCTTTAAGACCACTAGTTGCATTTGTGAAGTCATTACTTTCTGTTTCTTCAACGAAATCTCTTCTTAATTCTTCAGGTTCATCATCTGAATCATCGCTTTCTTCAGCCTCTGGTTCCAAGCCGAAAATATCATCATTTGTGACATTCTCATTACGAAACATTTCAAATGGTGTCCTAGATGTTTTGTGGGTGAAATACTTTGATATGTAGACACTATCGTCTTGTGAATTTATTGAAGATGTTGCGTCCGATTGAGAGTTTTTCTCTACAGCATCCCCTCTTAGTGGTCTCAAATACTTCTTAAACAGTGCAAACTCTTGTAGGCTCAGAAGTGTAAACGTGGGCTTAACTGGACACTGTTCCCACCCTTCATTCTCCAAAAATAACTTAAGTTCCTCCATTCGCCCCTTATGATAATTCTTTATGTATACAACACTTTGTGTTTTAATAAAGTCTTGTAGAAGATCGGATTTATCTCCACAAAACACTTCCGCCACTTGTGTTAATTTCCTCAATATTCCAAGTATTTGAATAAACTTTTCGAATGGATACTCTTCTAAACCGGAACTCTTTAAGAACATAGATACTTTAGACTGGACATCATGCCATATTCTAATCAAACCAGCTTTTAATTTCTGTTTAATATATTCTCTGCTCACGTTCTTTTCTATATCAAAAACATTACCAGAGGTTATTGGTTCGTCATTCTTTGAATACCAGTCCACTAATAAATAGTAACTGCGCAATATGTTGAATAAATTTTCACATAGCTTCAGAAGGCACATTGGGGCTTTTGTTGTAGGAACAGCCTGACAAATCTCTTGAAACTTCATCTCATTGGGTATTTCATTTGTAAACAACTTTACCGAATCCATGGCTGATTCGTTGACAGCTGATGAATAATGCATGTGCAACTGTTCCATTGCTGCCTGAGTTTTACCAAGAAGGTCATATGCTTTCTTGAGTTTCTTAAAAATTTTTTCGTCAAAACTGTAACAAATTCTCGCCAGCACTGAATCAAGTTTTTCTTCTGTCATATCTAACGTGTCTTCAAGTCTCGTTGTAAGGTCTGCTATACAAGTGTACTCTTTGTGATTTGCAGCAGCCTTTTTACTTTTCAAAATTAGTTCTATTGCCTCATAATATTCATTTCTATTCAAAAGCTCTGCAGCATCCTTCTCAACACTACGTAGATTTCTTAACAGTTCTAGAGACTTCAACACTGTTTTTATGATCTGTTTCTTTCGAGCGTTTGCAAGTATGACAAAGGTGGATATGGTGAGATGGTTTGAAGCTATTCGTAGGTTCTCCCTTGCTTTTCGACATGTTTCTAATGTATTTCCCAGTTGTTCGCGAATATGTTGTATTTCAGCGAATTCTCTATCGCAATTATCTCGCTGTTGTGAGATCAAGTGAAGGGCTTTGCCTGAAACAACCTGAAGAAGTAAATATTATTGATTATAATGAACAAATTCTATAAAATAAACGTTCTTAATCATTTCTTTAAATTATTACTGAAACTCAAATAATCTTATAAAACCGCATAAGGAAGCTCACTCCACAGCTGTGTAGTAGGTGGAAGAAAGTTCGTTGAAAACCGCACTGTGGAGGACCGCAGATCGACACATCCAGATGGTGGGGATGATATTCTAATTTGTGGCGTTGAGTGTAATTATCCCAGCTGTTGCGAAATCGAAAAATGTTTTTAAAAAGCGTTTGTGTGGTAAAGGCTACTACTACTACTACTACTACTAGAATAATAAGTAGACTTTCTGCCTTGATAATGGAGCAATCGCAAACAGGCTGTTTAATGAATAAATTTCATTGCAATGCAATTTCATTAATAAAGAGGCCCACTGTGTTTATTGTAGCGCCAGCTTCTACCTATCTTTTCGAATGAGTTTCTGATAAGACGAGTGTCTTATCAGATTTATCAGGATTATGACAAATTTTATCTTGAATAAATTTTTTTTTTGTATAATAGTGAGGGGCATACGGGCAAGTGGCTCACGTGATGAGGCCACCTCCCATGGACATCCGCAAAACCAGGGGCAAGAAATGCGTTCCCAGCCTTTAAGTTGGGAGTTCACTCTTCTCTTGAAGGTCCCTCTATCGTATTGGTTCGGGAAAATAACAGCCTGTAGGCAATTGATTCCACAAATTGGCTGTGCGAGGTAAGAAATTTCTTCCGAAACGCGTGGGTGTAGAATTCCAGACGTCTACGTGATGAGGGTGGTATTTAGCATTTTGACGTAATGTCCGGTGTTGGAATTCGGCCGCTGGTATCCTCTCGAACAGATCTTCTTAGCACTCCGTGTGATAAATCCGGGAGAAGATGCAGAGAGTAACCACATCTCTACACAATGCCAAAAAATCAAGCCAATCGGAGATAACTATCGGCGATGATTCGAGCCGCTCGTCGTTGTATGCTGTTAGATGGAATAAGCTGGTACTGGGGAGCATCCGTCTAGAGGTGAGAACAGTATTCCATGTGAGAGAAAATTTGCGCCTTATATAGTTGCAGGCGGTAGCTTTTAGTACACCAAGCTTTTTAGAGGCCAACTGGTCAAACTTCGTCTTCCATTCCAAGTGACCACGGAAGAGAACAATTACTATATCGACGACAAGTATGCCAATACTGGCTAATTTGAGTTGGACATGATTGCTTATCGCTACTCAAACCAATAATATATTCACCTGTTGCTGCCGTTTTAGTTTTGTAAACATCAGCTCAATTGCGTCGCAGTCTGGTGGGGATGGCGCGTTCTCTAAGGCGTAGCGAGCCGCGTCAAATTCGGACGGTGGTGAGAAGTATATATGCTCAATCTCTTTGAGCACCTGAAACAAATCATCAAATAAGCCCATTACAGAACAGTATGTATCCACGGAAAGAATATATAAGCCGACGAACAGATGGCCGATGGGGCAGTAAAGTCATCGAATGGCGACCACGTACCGGAAGACGTAGTGTTGGCAGGCCTCCCACAATATGGACCGATGATCTGTTCAAGATCACCGGAATATGTACCGCACGACCAAACATCGTGGAGATCTTTGGAGGAGGCCTTTGTGCAGCAGTGGACGTTTTCCGGCTGATAATGATTATGTACCCCACGCGTTGTAGTCATTTGAACACCTGAGCGATGACTGAACTGTCACAACTGGCTGCTCAATATTGCTGCCAGGCTGCCTAGTTCTCGGGAGCTGTTATTATTAATTTTGGGGATATGAGCACATAAATCTGTATATCAATTGTGCCCCCTACATGTGCTCGGTCGCACGCCCTATCATATGATGAGGTATACTTATCGCTTGGGCAACGTTTAGAGAAATTTTTCCCTTGTATAATCGGAGTCTTTATTTGTATCTAAATCACATCCTCCATGCCTATTACCTTTAAGAGACGCAGTATCCTCAGAGGACACAAGTAGGGGTAGGTCATCTGTCTGGATATTGAGGGCCTTGAGGAATGCCGCCCTCTTTGTAGCGATGGCCTCACACTCCAGAAGGATGAGTTTAGGATCTTCGTTGGCCTCTTGGCAAAATCTATCTACATAGCAAGGATTCACGAATCTTATAATCTGCCCATAACAGTGGCGAGAACCCCGGCGCCTGAGATAGGGATGGATTGTTGATTATGAAATTCACCAGTGAAGACTTCCGTTTGCAAACCAGTTGACATCATATGGACTTAAGTATGTAGGTATTTATTCCATATTAGCAGTAATTTTTCAATGCAAACGTTCTAGACGGTTTTCTACTTCGTTTTTAACCCTAGATTTCCAATAAGAACAATATCGTCATAATGTTTGTGTCTCCGTTTTTTATATTTGAGGAAATAGTGGAAAACGAAAACTTGATTTAAGTTTTTTGCTCATGATTTTTTATTCATCATTGGGGTCGCCACGCCCAAACGAGCTGCAGGGCGATCCGCTTACTGTCGGTGTTGTAATTGACTGTTTTGATATTCGAAAAAGGTGTTGCAGGCTACTATACTAGTCTCCAGGTGGCAGAAATTTTAAAGTTATTGCTAATTTGGTTTACAAGAATTAACTGGTCTGTCTAGCCGCTGCGGGCTGTTGTATCTGTAGTTGTATTGGCTGCCAGGCAATAGCGTTCTACTTAATTTATATCAACATATTGGCTCGCGCGGCAAATGAAGGATAATTCGAGTTGAACATGGGCTCGCGCGTTATTTGTACGCATGTTAAATGGAAGTCCATAAGCAGTCTAACTTTTAGGAATACAGCCCTGATTGTATGTTTACATAATATTTTATTTCTGAGCTACACACCTCCAGCTCTGCAGCCGATTGTGCCGCTGTCTGCGAACGGGAGTTGATGCCTGGGGGACCATGTCTTTTGTCCATAGCATCAGCTAACATAACTCTGAAAAAAATACTAGCTTTATTTGTGAAAATTTATTGAATTAGGCGTTATTTTGAGGAAATCCATAATTATTCAAATGTTATGAATTTGTGTAAATTCCGCTAAAATTTATTTTCAACCAATTCGACACGTGTTTCTACGCGAGGCATCCTTTGGAGATGTTGACTCGCCAAATGCTCACGAGATTAACTTTTACATTGTTAAATGAACAATTAATTTAGTCACTTCACCATTGTTACGTATCTCCCCCAGGGGTAATACGTCACAACAGCCGACCAATCACAGCGCGCCAATTCATGCGACGAGTGTAAGATTAAAAATTTAGTGTATCTTCATACATCTTTTGTAAAAAATAGCAGTCTCGTGCCAGGATTTGGCGTGTCAACATCTCCAGAGGATGCCTTGTGTAGAGGCGAAACACTTGTCGAATTGAAAGAATACAAATCTTAGCAGAATTTACACTTAAGAAAACTCACAACATTTAGCTTTATTTTTATATTAAAATTGCCTCATTTAGTTGGATTTAAATTTAAAAAATTATACTTAAAGTAAGATATATATTTACCACCACCCCTGAAATTCAGATTCAAATAATTTTATTCAAAATAGGATTAAAAATCACTTATTGAACATCAAAAACTACCACCTGTTTGAAAATTCTTGCCTCAGACCTGAAAAGAATGCATGTGGGAAATTAAGCGGGCTTCTTCTTTTTCTTATTAAAATTAGGTCACAATACAATTTAGTACAACTTAGTAAAACTTATTAATGAATAGCCTGAGGGTGGTCAGCCATTCCCAATCTGTGGTATCATGTGGTATGGTAACATTATCACACAAGTTTTTCTTAAATATTCATTTGTATCTCATACATAATAAACTTATTTTGTATATTTTTTGGGAACATGTTCTAAAAGTTTACTTACTAACCCGACTTAACCAAGTAGATAGGCATAACAACATATGTTTTCTACTAGTGATATTATAATTATCACAGTTAATATATTGAGACGCAACAGCCAGTGTTTATTTTTTTTTTTCTTGAAAAATGACTTTTGAATGAGAAATGGTAAGAAACTAATTTTTGCTCATAAAATTCAATATATTTAGCTTCATTATTCAACAAATTAATTTAAAAACCTTCCATAAAGACCAACAGTACTCCTATGATTCCTCTGGTGTTACAAGAGAATGTGGTGATCACTTAACACCAGGTTTGCTCAAAGTACTACAATAGGTAAATAAATATTAGTTAATATTTTTATTCCTTTTGTATCGGGGAAAAGCGTACATCACAGTATTTTTTCACCATTTTATTATTATTGCAAGGATTTACATTACTCTTGTTTGTAGGTTGGTTGGTACCTAAATATAACTTTGTTTGTATTTGATCTTTGTACCATATATTTACACTTGTCTTAGGTAAGGGACTAACCCTTTGCATGGATGCAAATAGCAATGACATTTAAATAAATATGAAAAAGCCATCCAATATCAAATTTGTCTCCTACAAATTTTTGTCTCATAAAGTAAACCTACAAAACAGGGTGGTTTGATATTTTGAGGATTCAGTGCTCAGGGCATGGCTCGATCTTTGCAATTGCAGATTGGAGTGAATTCCAAAGAGTGTTTTGATCTTATTCCTGCCTCTGAATTCAACCTTCACATGACACTCATCAAACTGAAATACTATATTTGTTATATGGATGAGTGGCATTCTAGAAAGAAATGTTTGCCTCACAAAATCTATAGAATGAGCTTCCTTCTGCATTCTGCTGATATTTCCAGGATTTCGTAAAAAAAACTAATTGATATTTTATGCTGCAATATTGTCTACACTTCTATAACTATAGTCATAGCTTAAATATGGTTGTACTGTGTATGTTATTTAAGAAAATTAAGAATTATAGAATTTTACACTGTAGTCACAATGATGGTGGGTATACCTTTCTTCATTACTCATTACCTTATATCATAAAATCTAAACTTTATTCAAATTTAACTAAGTAACTATTCTTAAGTAACAATATGACAATTTGTGTATGTATTTGAGTCTAACATAAAAAAGTTTAATGTTTATTAATTATATTTGTGAGACTTACAATATCTAAACATACCAGAATTGAGTTGTATCCTCAAAAAAGTTTGTTAGTCAATAAGCTCCAATATCATCACAAATGCCTGGTTTATTTAAAAAAACACACACAAAAATATACTTCCAGGAACATCTTCAATCTGATCTTAAAAATTAGTTGTTTCAGTCATATTCCTTTCAGATCTTACTCCTTTCATTTGTATTTTGCACATAAATGTTTCGAAGAACCTTCGTCATGTGTCGTGATTTCACTTATTTTGTAATCAATTAACGCCTTAAGTTTACGCGTTTCATTTGAGTTATATACTATTATGATTTGCGAATATTATGTCAATTGTAAACACCATAATAAAGTAAATAAAACAGATTTTTATAAAGATTTACGTTTACTGCACCTTCATAACAATATAACATAGTGATTTTGTTCCATTCTCGTTAATGAGTAAAAGTGTTCTGCGTTTTGTTCTCGTTGTATTGAACATTCAACATTTTGTTCAACATTGATGATTGATTGATCATTGAACACAAACATGTAATGACATTGACATTTGACAATTTGTTATCGATGACAATAATAATTTACAATAATTTTTATTGTAGTTCTAAACTTGCGCTGAATTAGTTTCAAAGAGTATATATATATATTATTTACTCTAGGTTAGTATTTGTAATTTTTTTAATGTATATTGTTTAATGTTTACATTTTATTTCATGTTGAAAATGGAATACATTAAACCTTTTATTAAGTAATTTCTGTGCTTTTGTGATTTTGAGAGTGATTATTTTTAGGTTAGCTACATTTTGTATTTGATCACAATCACAATATTAAAAAGAACTTCGATTTATCATGTCGCTATTGGAAGAACCAGCAGCAAAAGTGTCTAAACTAAGCGTTAGTATCAATGTTTTTCTAAAGTTTGTTTTATCGATTTTATTTGCCTACCGTTTTCTTTTCTTTAGAATGGTAAATATTATACATAGAGCATTGTTACAATTGCAATACCTATCACCATTATATTATCTACAGACAAGTTTGTAAAAATACAATCAGAGAACAATATTACCGGCTCAACAATGCCTCAATATCTTACTATAAAACAGAAATTTATGTTTTTAGATCTCAATAAGATAGATACCTAGAAAGAGAAAGACCATAAGCACTCAGTAGAATCAGCATATATAAAACTCATAAAGATTTAAGTGATAAATTCCTCTATAAATTTTAGGCCCCTAAAACAACCTATTCTGCAAAAACCCATTAACAGTGTGATGTGCGATCTTCAAACGAAAGTAGATTAACAGACCGAAATTTACATACACTTATTAATATTATATTATTACCATGTACATACTTTTATTGACACTCATTTGTCCTCCTTTTCCATGAATATAGGGTCTAAATTGTACTTAGCTGTGAAAAGACATGTTTATGGTTTATCTGTTATGATTATAATTTGGCTTCCCAGCTATAGGTAGATTATAGTAGCTTCCCAGATATAGAATTCTGAAGCTGTAGAAAACATACAGGCATCATAACAAAAGGAGGGGCAAGCAATCAATTAGAGCTTCATTTTGTGAATGATGATGTATTTAATAATTTTAGAAGTTTTATGTTGGTGGATGTGAGTATAAGATCTATGGGCGATCTATACACAGGGAGGAATAATGTTATAAAGGGAAACTATTCTGTTTGCGCAATTAAAAAGAATGTGGTTTGCAGTGCAACTTTGTTGGTGTGCACAGGTACAAGTGTGATAAAATTTTTGCAGAAGATCAACATCTTCTATATGTGGACTAGACAATAACAATAGAACAATGATTTACTTGGGACAATGGCTTGGATGTCACTGTAATAGCAACATTTTGTTTCTTTTGCATTTTTTTGTATGGAATAGGAGGACAACAAGCGTACGGGTCACCTGGTGTTAAGTGCCCATGTTGTATCGTCCCGTAAACACCACACAAGGAAGCTCATTCCAAAGCTTTGTAGTCCGAGGTAGAAAGCTCCTTGAAAATCGCACTATGGAAGACCGCCACACATCCAGATGGTGGGGATGATATCTTGTGGCATGTCATGCAAAGGTGGAATTCGGCGGCAGGAATCAGGTTAAACAGCTCAACACAACACCAAGTGAGCCAGCCTTTCACAGAGCGCTTCATCCCCCACAATTTGAGCTGCTCTGCGATGCACGCGGTCAAATGGATCGAATCAAATTAATCAAATGCATGGTCGTAATAGACATGCAATGGAAGTGTTTATGCAATCATGCAAGCAATTTTGAGTGGCTCCATCGACTGTCCTAGTCTACTCTCAGCCTTTTCATTAAACGCTCAATCTTTAAGATCGCGTCACACGCGCCTTTTGCATGTTCCTAAACCTAATACAAATTATGCCCAAAATTCCATAATTCCGCGTCTGTCACGAATTTATAATAAACAGTACGCTGAGTTTGACGTATTTAACTTATCAAAAATTAAGTTAAAAACAGAAATAATAAAACACACATCATCGTAAAAAATAATAATAATAGGTAACGCAACACACACAAACACACACGCAAACATACACACCACACACGCACACACACCCACACACACACACACACCCACACACACACACACACACACACACACGCGCGCGCTATTGTAATCTTTTATTTGTTAGTATATATAGTGCATTTTTAAGTCTATTCTGTTAATATATGATTCCTTTTTATAATTTAAAATTTATGTAATCCTTTGTGGCTTTATGTAAAACCTAGGTTAATTTTGTAAAAATAATTGTTGTGTACGCTGTTGATTACTTTAATAAATAAATAAATATATTTCACTGACTTTATTAGCATAAGAGTTGATAATCTAGCTGCTTTCGATCACTGAGTGTGTGGGAATCCAAGCCAACGTTGTGGGTGGCATTGATCTCTTAGCTCCAGGCGACCCTTACACTTGTTTGTCCTCATTTTCCAAAAATAAAAAAAATGTTACAAAGACAGCAAACAGAGACTAGTATTCTTGTCCGTCATTTCGGAATTACTAATTAATACTAGGCAAAATGTTTAACGCTTTGAGTACCTCATTTAGATTTCTACGGATCAAGCTGATACTGGAGTGCACCAGAATTATGAAGCTTAAAAAAATATTTTTACTCTCCAGGGTCCGCGGAATACAGAGGATGAAACGGAGGATGATCTGTATGAAGGTCAGGAGGAATGGCTAAGTGAGGAAGTACTCACAGATGAAGATGAATACCAGGTGAATATCCTTACTCATACTTCCACAGAAATATTGTGTCAGAAACTCATGGTTTGTAGAACATCAGTATAATCAGCAGTTAGTAAAAAAACTTCTTACCAATAATTCGTGATACACATATCATGGATAACAAACTCCCAGTTATGCGCTTGTTATATCACACTGAATTTTATTTATAAGTATTCCTTATTAATAAAAATAGTATAATCTTTATATTTTGTAAAAAGAATATACAATTATGTTACAATTTTACTTAAAATCACCCTGGCTATCCTAGTTTGGGGGAAACTAGGATAGCCCATGGGGTCCGTCTTTTCCCAGTTGTGCAATGTAAAATGTCAAAGAAATAAACATCTACATATTCTAAGGTAAGTGACTGTGTGTGTGTGAAAATTTGTTTAGCTTTTTGTTTATCATACACTAACTAATATCAGTAAACATTGACGAATTAGATTTTCAATAGCTCTGTAATTTAGGTTCCATGACATGTTCTTGAGTTTATAAATAAGTCCATATAATCTCTGTATAAGTATACCTTTGAGGATTATTCTCAAATGATGTCAAACAATTCAGCTGGTTGTTTATATGAGAGCAAGTTATGCGATACTCGACCTTATACTGCGAGACATAAGTTTGAGATGTCCTTATGCCGGTTATTTCAAAGCAACCTGCGCAACAATATGATATAGGTTTTTGTTTTTCAAAAAATCAAATGTGAATAATAATGGAATATTAAGATTTTTTATTTTTAATCTAAACTGATTAAGGATTTCATTTCAACTATGTTTCCATTTATAAACAGATCGAGTTACTCGGGTACGATTTTCGTGTATCTAAGCGTTGAAGGACACACAAGAACGGAACGGGGAAAGGCGGTTTATGCCTTGAACACCGATTGGTTGTGTTTAGTTGGTTTTTACCATATTTAAAGATGTCCTAATACGTCTGCACGTTGATTGTATTGCAACCTAATAAACACAAAGATGTGTGGCCATATTACGCTTAAGATTATGGATTGGTCTCCGCTGCGCTCCAGCTAGATACCGCAGGCGCAGTCACAAAGTGCGTTAACTATTGCTACTCGTACTCGAGCAATTCTCGAACCATGTGTCACGTTGAAGTGCCACATGTTCTGTTAAACTTTGCTGATAATTGAAACTAAAATGCCGGGTTGCGTAGTAAAACTTTGTAAAAATATCTCTACAAGAAATAAGAAAAACACTGGAATCACACATCATCAGTAAGTATTTTGTATTTTATTAATTTCAATGTAAAATAACACGAAGTGTTATGTTTCAAAATTTGAAGGATGCCATTGAGTGTCAAGATGCCACCCACACAAGCATATAATAGTTGTCGTAATAAAAAGCTATTGTTCTTAGATAGTGCGGTATCTAGTTGGAGCGCAGCGGAGAGCAATCCTTAAAATAATGCAGATACCTTTTTTTCCTAAATCAAAATATATTTTTACTATTACTTATTTATTTACATAACACTGATATAGAATACTTAAATAAATTAATTAAAAAGTTAAACGAACGTAATCTTTTTTTTTTCCATTATTAAATTTCTAAATCTATATTATTTCTTCAGCAACCTATTATCTAGTACATATATGATCGACGGTTGTAGGGCACTAGGATATTGTTCTATATTAGAAGTGGACTGTATATTGTTTGCTAAAAATACTGCGAAATGTTTATACCACCTACCTCAGGGGTGCCCAAGCTTGAACTGCTGGCGATCTACCACAAACTTGTTAGACTACGATCGATCGACTCTGAGAGGCTGCAAGTATTTGTCATGAAGGATTTTCGTCTAGGTAGAATGCACCGCGTCATAGATATTAGTTTTGCGCATAATACACATTTTTTTAGTCAAGGTAAGTGTAGGTCTCCACCAAAAATGTCAATGAAAAAAGTGATATTCAAATTTAAATTCAAATATTTTTATTCAAAATAGGATGTGACATCACTTATTGAAAGTCAAAAAACTACCACCCATTCCAAAATGAATTCCTCAGACCTGAGAAGAATGGGCGCAACAAACTCAGCGGGCTTTTTTTTCATCGAATAAATATGTTTACAAAGTAATATTGTACAATTATTTAATAGCCTGAGGGCGGTCACTCCATTCCCAATCTGTGGTATCATTAAGAAAGTCATTTATGTTATTGTAACCTTTACCACACAAACGTTTTTTAACAATTCTTTTGAATAACGTAATACTTTTGTTTTGAACATTTTCTGCGATCTTGTTGTAAAAGCATATACATCGCCCCACAAAAGACTTACTAACTCGACTTAGTCGAGTAGTAGGCATCATAAGTTTATGTTTGTTTATGTATGTTAATAATTAAAAATAACCCTGCAGTTTATATATTGTTAGCTTGTAGTTTGTTACAAATTTGAAGAAAACTCCATATTATATATCTTCGCCACGGGTCTTTCCTTTCAGAGGAATCATTGTCGAAAACTCTTACTTAGCCGACATAACAATAGCCATTCGATTAAATTAATTAATAATTATTGTCTCTCATATCGGTGGATTTGTCGACTTGTAGAGATAAGTATGTACCTCAACACGCCTTGTAACAGTCGGACGAGATAACTGAAGTTCTCTAATAGCAGACGTACTCTCTGTTTTATTCTCAATATCTCCAAATAAGTCTCACCCGCTTCAATAAATGCTTTCTTCACAACCAATCGCCACCTCGCCACAACCAGCATCCACCGGTGCACGGCACTACAGAAACCAACGTGGTTTCAAAAATCTGGGGGCGGTTGAGAACGTTTCGGACGGCACCTTCTCGTACGGAGGTCGCAAGCGAAAGAAGGGGTGTAGGCTAATGTCATTTGTGTTTGTCATGTAATTATTAGATTAAAACAGTTGACGATATTGCGGACGAAAACGTTGACATGATATTATATTGACGAAATAAAAACCTAATAAAAATCTAAATTATTAATAAATTCATTAACCGATTTTTCAAAACCAGTTGACGATTTAACAGTTTTTTCAACCTGTGGTCAACATGTGAATTATTGACAAAAAACAGTTGAATTAAATTAATTTAAAAACCTTCAATGACACACCTCTAACTGGCCACACATAAGTCACGCTATTGTCGCACCTAGCGCCACCAATTTGCTACCGGTTTCAACTTAGGGTCGAGGTACAGTAGTTATAAATGACATCTTAACATTTTTTTTATGACAATAAGGGACGAGACGAGCAGGACGTTCAACTGGTGGTAGTTGACGTCCTGCCCAATACAAGGCAATGCTGCTCAGGATTCTTGAAAACCCAATAATCCTGAGCGGCACGACAACGGCGCTCGTCACCTTGAGACATAAGATGTTAAGTCTCATTTGACCTGTATAGCCGAGTGGCTAGCGATCCTACCTACTAAGCTAGAGGTCCCGGTTTCGAATCCCGGTAGGTGCAAGCATTTATATGATGAATATGGATGTTTGTTTCCGACTCATGGATGTTTAAATGTATTTATGTATGTTTAAGTAAGTATATTGTATTAAATATATCGTCTTGCAACCCATACCACCAGCTATATATATGGCTAATTTGGGGCAAGATAATTTGTGTAAAAAAAGACTGTGTCAATATTTGCCCAGTAATTTCACTAGCTACGACGCCCTTCAGACCGAAACACAGCAATGCTTATACATTACTATTTCACGGCAGAAATAGGCGCCGTTGTGGTACCCATAATCTGGCGGGCATCGTGTGCAAAGGAGCCTCCCACTGGTATATGACTGGCACTTTATCAAACAACATATATTGCAAAGACCGAACAGGTATGTAACCGAAAATGTTCAGAAAAAAAAATTGGTCGCCTTTTTCAGGTTGAAGCTTTGGATAACACACTAGACAGTCTCGACACCCCAACATCGCCAGTGCTAGAGGGTGATGGCAACAATGAAGATGAGACGGAAGATATTGAAAGGGCACTCAATAATATGCAGAATTCACAACAGGTACATACTGACTCCTTCGTATTTCTTGCATTTATTATTACTTAGATAATTAATTTGTCTAGATAGACTGTGACAGCTGCTGTGGACATGTCGAAAAAAATAGAGGTGCACTGTTGACCTCTATTTTCAACAACGGTCGCACTGAGTGTGCGACCTACGCTACGAGCTACGTGATTGGCTGTCGCGGGTGTATCGTAGCTGTCGTATACACTAAAATAATTAAACCTGGCCTGTTGTCATGCGTTGCCTTACAGCAAGAGGCACTATCTAAGATACTGATCACAAATAATACAGTAGCAGTTGTATTGCTTCTTATATCACACTGAATGTCGCTCTGTTTTTGAATAACTCAACAAATCAAACAAGATTATATTTATAAACGTAAGGATTATTCTCAAATGATGTCTAACAGTGTCCATAATAAACAAGCTGTTTACAAAACAGTTGGTAATGTCAAAATCAAGATTCCATTTTTTTTTCGTTTTCCAAGCTTTTAGCTAAATGTCCCCACTGTTATAAAAATATTTAATAATATGAAACATAAAAAAATGTCTGAAGCAAAACTCTGCCTACGCGTCTATTTGGCAGAGTTTTCGTTCAGTTGTGTGTTTTATGATTTATTATTACCGCGCTTTGAATACAATGCCACGCAATGACAAAGTGTTCTACTTACTCCTACTAAAGTGTTCCCTATTTTTTTTAATTAATATCCATTAAAACACAACAATAACGATGAAAATACTAAAATTAAAACGCGGTCCAATTTGACAGGAGACTAATGGACACTAAATTGTTTGCAAATGGTTTCATGGTCTTCATCTATTCAAATTCAAATATTTTTATTCAAAATAGGATTTAAAATCACTTATTGAACGTCAAAAACTACCACCCATTCAAAAGAGACTGCCTCAGACCTGAGAAGAATGGGCGCAAGAAACTCAGCGGGCTTTTTTTTAATATAAAATATGGATTACAATGTGATATCGTACAATAAACATTTATACTTAAAGAGCCTGAGGGTGTTCGCTTTATTCCCAGTCCGTGGTGTCATTAAGAAAATCGTTTATGCTATAATAACCTTTCCCACAAACGTTTTTTAACGATTCTTTTAAATTTCGTAACACAATTGTTTTGTACACGTTCTGGGATCATATAGTAGAAGCATATACATCGCCCAACAAAAGACTTACTAACTCGATCCAACCGAGTAGTAGGCATAACAAGTTTATGTTTGTTCCTCATGTTAACATTATGAATGTCACAGTTTCTAGAAAATTCCTCAATGTGCTTATGAACATACAGATCATTATCAAAAATGTATTGAGAAGCAACAGTTAAAATGTTTATTTCTTTAAATTTTTCTCTTAATGATTCTTTAGGACCTAGGTTATAAATCGCGCGAATAGCCCTCTTCTGCAGCACAAAGATGGTATTAATATCGGCCGCACTGCCCCATAACAATATACCATATCCAATCTCGCCGTATCTATGTCAGTTAACCGTCTAATTTTCTTAACCGCATATGCTGCAGAGCTTAGCCTATTCGCCTTCCTTTATCCTTCAATATGGGGGCCCCACTGCAATTTGGAATCAAGAGTAATGCCAAGAAATACAGCAGATTCCACTGGTTTTACCACCTCTCCGTCTCTATCCGTCTATTCCGTCTCTTTCTCTCATCTATTTTTTTATGTAAGGATAGTGATCTCACTTTGACACATGGTTCGTCTGTTACTGTAGTATATATAAGTTGATGGGTGTAACTAACTTGATGTTTTAATTTGAATTGCAAAACCAAAATGCTCTTCTAGTGTTACTACTTCTAATAAGCGTATATAATGGACTTTGGACATTACTGCCATGAAATAAGGTGTCAATTTGAATGAATGTTTTAATGTTATCTGTAAAAGTTAATGTATACATATATACAACGCGGCTCAGACATTTTTTAACGACCTTTTAATAGGCGTTTGTGAACCTAGTTGTTAATTGTACTTGAATGGGCTAATTAAAACTGTTTGCTTGCAGAATAACACACAAGGATTCCTGGCACAGAAGAAAACAGAGTCAGACCTGAAGGATGAGAGTGACCTTGATGTATCAATGAAGTCAGATGACGATGGAAATGATACTGATGAGTTATTGGTAACTTTTGTGTTTTTTTTTTTCATATAATAAGACTTCACCTAACAAATTTGAACAAAAATAGGAGTATACAAATGATTTGAGTTTTTTTTAGTGTTAATTCCGCCAATATTTGTCTTTAAACAATTCGATACGTAGTTCACCTGTACACGAGGCATCCTCAGGACTCAAATGAGCCGGAAGCCGCTCTTTTATACCCTCGTCCAATTGTTTAAAGACAAATATTGGCGGAATTAACACTAAAGAAAACTCAAATCATTTGTATAATTATGGATTTCCGCAAAGTAACGCCTACTTCAATAAATTTTCAAAAATAGGAGTACAAGGTAATAATTTTATTACTACCTTCCATGCTGCTTGTGGTGGCGTCGTGGGATATTACCTACCTGGGAGAACCAAAGTTACCGATATAACCCAGTGATTGCGAAACTGAAGTGGCAGTGGGCAGGGCACATAGCTCGACAGACAGATGGCTGGTGAGGCAGTAAAGTCTTCGAATGGCGACCACGTGCCGGAAGACGCAGTGTGGGTAGGCCCCTCACAAGATGGACCGACGATAACGTAGGAGATAGCCAGATCTTTGTCCAGCTGTGGATGTCTTCCGGCTGATATGATGATGGGAGTGCACAGTAACCAGTTTATTACCACCTTCAATGGCACTGCTCGTAGCGACGTCATTACCTTGCCTAAGACATGCGCAAGTGAAGCGATGGCTTTTGATATGATAATGACAACCCCTATAGCCCAGTGGTTAGTGACCCTGCATAGTGAACTAGAGGTCCGGGGTTTGAATCCCGGGAGGTGCAATCATTTATATGATGAATATAGATGTCTGTTTCCGAGTCATGGATGTTTACTTGTATTCATGTATGTTTAAGTAAGTATGTTGTATCAAATATATCGTTGTCTTGTACCCATTGTACAGGCTACGCCTAATTTGTGTAAGAGTGTGTCAATATTATATAAAAAAAAATTACTTGACAAAACAAATTTGAACAAATATAGGAGTGCATGGTAACAATTTTATTACTACCTTCAGAACCTAATTTCAAATGATCATCTTTAAAAATAATATTATGGAACCTTTAATAAAACTAAATTTATTTTTTAACAATAGTAGTTACTCAATGGGGGGTCACCTGGGGGCTGCTGAAAATCAGCGCTGTTTTGGTATTATTCAAATGCAGCATGACGCTGTGTCAGTTCCTTTTGATAACAATAACTGCTACACAGTACTTTTAAATTAAGATAATTCCTATAATATTATGCAAACATTTGTTTTTTTTTTTATCATTTGTATATTTTTATCCTATAAGTTTTTAATAATTTTTTTTACCTCTAAGTCTTTTTTAGTTGTATTATTCTTGTGTTTGTTAGTAATAAAGTTTTCATTCATTCATTCATTCATTCAGATACAGACTACATAGGGCAGGGCTTGTCGTGTTCGCTTAAATGGCACTGCTCGTGGCGGTGTCGTGTGGCGTGTCGTTACCTTCTCTAACACATACGCGAGAGCAGCAATGACTGGTGCATGCGTCATGCTCGTGAACGGGCGCAGCTTGTGTTTTTTTTTTCTATGACAATAAGGAACGAGACGAGCAGGACGTTCAGCTGATGGTAATTGATACGCCCTGCCCATTTAAATGCAGTGATAGTCTGGGCGGCACTACAATTGCGCTCGTCACCTTGGGACATAAAATGTCAAGTCTCATTTGCCCAGTCATTTCACTAGTTTGTGCGCCCTGAGACCGAAACTATGTTGTGCCTGGTCGGAGATTTTTATTTTTTTACTAACAATATATGTACACAAATTACATTTAAATACAAAATTATGAACGATGCGGGACTCGAACCGGTTCGAGCGCTCTTCCACTGAGCCGACAGATTGGTTAATATTTCTTAGCTGGTGATTTAATATTCAAAATTTGAATACGAAAGAGCAAATTCCAACAGTGGCTGACTGTTTAGGACTTGTCAATCAAAGTCGGTTGTAGTAATAATTGATTAAGATTAATCCCGAAAGTGAGAGTTATCATTTAAAAAAATAACAAATTGTTTAGATTTGAATGAGCGACATCTCAAGTCTATGTCCTAATATGCCATTATTTTGGTTGAGCAAGTCATTCATTATTATAACACTAGAAATAAGGGATTGCTTGTAACTAATTCTAGTAGGCTTCATAAGATACATAATAGCTTTAAGAGTCAATGTATACACTTCTATAATAAAGTCCCAGCCACTGTTCAGGCATTATCTATAAATAAATTTAAATGTTTTATAAAAAAAAATGGCTCTGTCGTAAATCCTATTACTCCACTGCTGAATATCTAAGTGATCGGACAGCTTGGGACTAGATTATGATTATTTTATAGCAATAGCAATGACAGTACAATATTGTATATTTTTATTGAAAAGAGTGCGAAAAAAAAATGCTGGGAGAGTTTCTTGCGCCGCTTCTTCTACCCAGAGTGCCATTTGTTTCCGAAGCGGTAGTTGTATCTATTAGTTATTAGAAATGACATCAAAAAGAATTCCAAAGGAATCAATTTTGAGAAAATAAATGCCTTTTATGCCATTATCAACTGTAAAGTAGATACTGTAGATGAAGCCACAACCTGACAGTTGAACAAGATATATCATGAATTACGAACCATACTTCACTCGCTTGCTCAGTTGGAAGAGCGCTCGGACAGAACCCGAGAGGTAGCGGGTTCGAGTCCCGCATCGTTCATAAATTTTGGTTACAAATTTTTCATAACTATTCGCAAAAGTTAGGAATTACACTTTAAAAATAAGAAATTGTTAATAATAGATTCGTTGACCTTTTCTATCTTGCTGTAATCTCCGTTACACACGTTCTTCTCTCTTGAATACTTTGTTCGTCTATACCATAGTTTCTCAACCTTATTTTGCTCACCGCCCACTTTGAGAATATGTTTTTTTCTAGAGTATTTTCGTGTACTTTTTTGCCTTTTTAGACTATATTATTTATATCTACCCACGCCCCATCTGCGTCATCTCAATGCCCCCTAATTTTCTCTGGGTCTTCTACTGCCCCCCCGAAAGTCTCAAACGCCCACAAGGGGGCGTTATCGCCCACGTTGAGAAAATATGGTCTATACGATAGTTATATATTGTAAGTATGCGGTCAGAGGCAATACTAAAAATTTGTTATCCCGCATAATAAATATAGTTTTTGAATAGTAAAATTCAATTAATTTCAGCGAATGCTTGGCGAGGACAATAGTAAACCTGTTACCAAGACTGCAAAGAGTCAAGTCAAGAAGAAACCAGTGACAGATGATGATGAAGAAGTCCGGGTAAGCCATCATAACCAAAGTCAAAGTCAAATAAACTTTATTCAATTAGGCTTTGACTATAAATACTTCTATTAAATTACTGAATCTACCATATGACGACCTGTATAGCCGAGTAGTTAGCGATCCTACCTACTAAGCTAGAGGTCCCGGGTTCGAATCCCGGTAGGTGCAAGCATTTATCTGATGAATATGGATGTTTGTTTCCGAGTCATGGATGTTTAAATGTATTTATGTATGTTTATATAAATTTATGTATGTTTAAGTAAGTATATTGTATTAAATATATCGTTGTCTTGTAACCCATAACACAGGCTATATATGCTTAACTTGGGGCAAGATAATTTGTGTAAAAAGTGTGTCAATATTATTATTATATATTCGGAAAAAGTTGAGCTCGTGCGAAGAACATATAAGAAACTCAATGGCCACTCTTTTGTAATATACATATCAAATAAGTTTGTTTGGTGCTGCAACCAATATATGAATTGTATATATCAAATATTTCATAAAAAGTAATAAAAAATAAACTGTATAAATATAAATTATCGTATATTGGATGCATCAACCTGCTTGCTTCGTGAACATGATGGTCGTGACCAAAGCAAATAACGTTACCAAGGCTTGGAAACTGAAAAACCTGTAGGGTACTTAAAAGAACTATTTGTAATGTTCATCGTTTGCTCACGAGTGAAACAACTAATCTTTACTATGTAGCACTACACCCGGACACGTCTGCACGTAACCAATAGCCGATTAGAACTGGCCTTCCGCTGTACTGTGCATTCCTTATATAGCACTCAACGTCACACGGTTAATGTCACTGTCGATGTCGTGACATTGACAATGATAGTTAACACATACCTACTCTGTTAAGACTAGATGTCAGTACACTACACTATTTATTCGCTTTTTTTCTACCTTTCAAAAAATTTAACGTTTTTTGGACATCTAACTCCAAATACCACAGTGTCTGAAGACGAAGGTTTTTAATCAGTGTGTGTTGCCAGTGATTACATACGGAACGTAGGCGTGGTGCGCTAATTATGGGCCTTATGAGAAAGCTCATGCCACAGGAGCCATAGTAGGAGGAATCGAATAAAGGAAGCTCATGGTCGCTCAGAGGGCAATGGAGACGGCTATGCTCTGAGTTTCCCTGCGAGATCGAATCAGAAATGAGGATATCCGTAGGAGAATCATAGTCTTGATTGGGAAACTGAACTGGCAGTAGGCAGGGCACATAGCTCGACGGATAGATGGCCGTTGGGGCAGTAAAGTCCTCGAATGGCGACCACGTACTGGAAGACGTAGTATTAACACTAGAAATAAGGGATTGCTTGTAAATAATTCTAGTAGGCTTCATAAGATACAGAATAGCTGTAAAGGTGAATTTATACAGTTTTATAATAAAGCCACTGTTCAGGCATTATCTATAAATAAATTTAAATGTTTTACAAAAAAATTATATTATTACTCCACAGCTGAATATCTAAATGATCGGACAGCCTGGGACTAGATTGTGATTATTTTATAGAGATAGAAATGACTGTACAATATTGTATATTTTTATTGAAAAGAGTGCAAAAAAAGAATGCTGGGAGAGTTTCTTGCGCCGCAGAAGAAGAATCTCAGAGCGCCATTTGATTCCGAAGCGGTAGTAGTATCTAGTATATTAGAAATGACATCAAATAGAATTCTAAAGGAATCAATTATGACAAAATAGATGCCTTTTATGCCTTTATGTTGGTAGGCCCTCGAACAGATGGACTGCCGATCTGGTTAATATTGCTGGAATAAATTGGATGAGGGCAGCGCAGGACCGATCGTCATGGCCTTCTTTGGGGGAGGCTTTTGTCCAGCAGTGAATTATTACTGCCCACGGAACACTTCACACCCCTGTCGCTTCTAAACCGTTGTCATTAATTAATGTCTAATTTACGTATTATTGCAGCCAATTAGAACCAGAAGTAAGTTTGTAAAGTTGGAAAAGAAGGCCACCAAAGCCGTACCGGAGGATATGAGTGATGATGAAGTAGATATTAAGCCGGTGAGATTTTGTTTTTATAAAGTTGCGATAGTAAATAATTTTAAATTAGTAAAATAGTATTAGTAAATAATTTTAAATTAAAAAATTTCTTAAATTAGTAAAATAGTATGATAAAGTGGAAATGAATTTATAATACATATTATTGGTTTAATTTACAATATTTATAAATACATAAAACAAAATTGACAAACATAAACTTGTTATGCCTACTACTCGGTTGGGTCGAGTTAGTAAGTCTGTTGTTGGGCGATGTTTATGCTTATTTTTTATTGTATTTATTTCAAATTCAAATATTTTTATTCAAAATAGGATTTAAAATCACTTATTGAACGTCAAAAACTATCACCCATTCAAAAGAGACTGCCTCAGACCGGAGAAAAATGGACGCAAGAAACTTAGCGGGCTTTTTTTTAATATAAAATATGGATTACAATGTGATATCGTACAATAAACATTTATAAATAAAGAGCTTGAGGGTGTTCGATTTATTCCCAGTCCGTGGTGTCATGGTGGCGTTGTCGTGGGAAAGGTTACTATAGCATAAACGATTTTCTTAATGACACCACGGACTGAAAATAAAGCGACTCACACTCAGACTCTTTTATAATAAATGTTTATTGTACGATATCACATTTATATAAAAAAACAGCCCGCTGAGTTTCTTGCGCCAATTCTTATTCGAGGTAGTGTCTTTTGAATGGGTGGCAGTTTTTGACGTTCAATAAGTGATTTTTAATCCTATTTTGAATAAAAATATTTGAATTTGACTATACTAAGGCCAACGAGACAAGATAAAGAATGTAAACAGACGGACCGTTACTGAGTTACATTGCGATGGCGACCGATTATGGCGTCACTTGTTCGACGATAGCTGTCGCGTGCTTCTGAGACAGCAGATGAGATAAACTTGCAATTGCTGAGTGTCAAGCAGAGCACCGGCAAATGGCAAACAAAAAAATAAAAATACCAAAAAATTTACTGAATCGCTAATAACTTGGGCATCCGATGTAACAAAAGAAACATTCTTCCTTCGTTTGCTTAGTAGCGGGGCGTTCATTTTATCAGTCAATTATTTATATTTAAAGTGAAACTTTTATTACATCATCTCAAACTTTTTCGTCTGTGTGTTGCATGTCGCGTGACGGTCGTGCTGCGCTTATAGTACGCAGCAGCTGGCCGTGTAGTGTATAGACTATTACTCATTTGTGCCAGTGCTCCACGCTATTTTGTTTGTTTTTGTCAGTGTTTAATTATAGTTTTTGTAAATGTTGTTGTTTATTAAAGTGAAACTTATTCAATAACAACTAATGTTTAATAACAATATTAGTTGGAGACTTAGTCTACTTTTATTATTTGAATAAGGTGCGTACGGATGGATATTAAAAATGCTTTCCATGAATATTCACAAATGGTCGTGAAACATACAGGCTAGATGCGGGTTTAGTATTTTTGCTACTTCATAGCGTCTACGCGGACGAAGTCGCGGGTATCAGCTAGTAAGAAATAATGACAATTATTACTGCCGACGCCAGATATCCTGAACATTTAATTTTATTATTATATCGAGCCATACATCTAAACCAATCAAATAACTCCAAATATTACTTCGTTTACCTACTCCGTCAATCATTATACCTCATCCTTCATCTAACTGTGAAATACAACATTCATTCATTCACTCTATTCCACTTCAACTACTTGCACACGACACCTGAACTACACAAGAAACTATAATTATTATCTATATATATAAAAATGAATTGCTGTTCGTTAGTCTCGCTAAAACTCGAGAACGGCTGGACCGATTTGGCCAATTTAGGTCTTGAATTATTTGTGGAAGTCCAGGGAAGGTTTAAAAGGTAAATAAATAGGAAAATGCTGCTAAATTAAATAAAACCACAAATTTGTTTTTCCTTTGATGTGTCCATACATAATTTCTATGAGAGAATTTGTTGACGCACGGTTTGACAGTTCTGCTGTGAAACAATTTCATTAGACAGCAGGGTGCATATTTTACGAAGTAATTTTTGATGTTATGATATATTATTGACAAATTCATATAAAAACATTATTTTATTTATTATATACAGAACAACGTCTGTCGGGTCAGCTAGTTATTACTATAGTTTGACGACCTGTATAGCCGAGTGGTTAGCGATCCTACCTACTAAGCTAGAGGTCCCGGGTTCTAATCCCGGTAGGTGCAAGCATTTATATGATGAATATGGATGTTTGTTTCCGAGTCATGGATGTTTAAACGTATTTATGTATGTTTATATGTATTTATGTATATTTAAGTAAGTATATTGTATTAAACATATCGTTGTCTTGCAACCCATAACACAGGCTATATATGCTTAACTTGGGGCAAGATAATTCGTGTAAAAAGTGTGTCAATATTATTATTATTATTTTGTAATCCTGTTAAGACTGACGAAGTATACATGTTTAAGAAGATATCAATCTTTCTTTTGTTCATCGCGAACAATTACGTTTTAATTGGATCTGCTGAACACAGCGACACAACAGAGAAGAGCAGCTTAGTGTATCTATCTCGCTCGGGTACACTTGGCGGTCCCGAGTTCACCCGATCGAGCCTTTCACTTCATAGGGTGACGGATCAGCCGAACTTGACGAGCAGGACGTTCAGTTGATGGTAATTGATTCGCCCTGCCCATTACAATGCAGTGCCGCTCAGGATTCTTGAAAGACACAAAAATTCTGAGCGGCACTACAAATGCGCTCGTCACCTTGATACATAAATTGTTAAGTCTCATTTGTCTAGTAATTTCACTAGCTACGACGCCCTTCAGACTGAAACACAATAATGCTTACACATTACTGCTTCACGGCATAAATAGGCGCCGTTGTTGTACCGATAATCTAGCGCTGGTGAAACAAAAATGTGCGTGAAAAGTTTTCACTTCAAAAAATCATTGATCTGCATTAATTTTTTTTCCTTTATTGATTTAGGGGCTTTTATACGTATGTACATGTCAGCCCCATTATAATCTAAGTACAATAAAAAGACAAAAGAAAAACAAAATTCTTAACTTAACAAACTAAAAAAAGTTAGTATAACCAAAAGCAAATTATATCTATAGTGTTAACAATAAGACTTATGGATTCAAACAGACTTATGGCATCCTTAGATGCAGGGCGGGCAAGTATATTTACAAACATGCCCGTATCAAATCTGTTCAAACCCATAAGTTCTACAATATTGTCTCTACTAGACTGAAATCGGACACATTCCTTTAACAAGTGCTCAACATCCTCAATTGTTCCACATAACTCACATAGAGGTGAAAATTTAAACTTATTCAAAGGCATGTGTCCGGATCTCAGTCTGTGAGCAATAACAATCAACCTCCTTTTAATCTTTACATTAAAAAACCACGGTATATGAGGAGGCTGAGACTGCAAAGTTCTGTACCAAATTCCTTTTTCTAAAGATCTACGATCAAAGTACTCTCCCCATAAATCCTGACATTTCCTTTTATATTTTGGTAAGAATTCAGTAAAATCCGGTTTAATATACATCTTTTACCCTTCAGTGTTGCTTGCTTAGCCAGTCTGTCCGCCTCCTCATTGCCCCTTAAACCAATATGCGATAATTCTTACAGAGACCAAGGACTCGAAGTAAAGTTATGATGAAGTCGAGAGAACAGAAAGCCATCGCTAAAGATATTAGTGGGGGCGGTGGTGATATGGACAGTACGGTGAGTTTAATTAATTTATCTACACCCATCCTTTAAAACCTCTATTAAATATTCTGAAACAGTTAGCTTATTGCCAACATTAAAACACCCAATGTTCTAATAACCATTACATCATCCAAACGAGTGTTGTAATGTTGTACTAAATTTCATATCAACACTCTTATGTTTTTTTTTCTTCGATATTTTTATTGTTTTGTTTACAAAAAATGAGCGATTCATTTTAAACGCTGAATATTCGAGTGAATTTTAATTATTGCACTATACAAAATGTAAATTACTACTAAAATAAATAATAATTGTTTCATTAATACTTAGTTTATTTGTATATGTCAGTAATGAATGATATAAGTTTACTACTAGGACTGGTGTTTTAATGTTAGCAGTAAGATAACTGTTCCAGAATCTTTTAGAGGATTCATATTCTGGGTGGAGATAAAGTCTTGTATGCAACTGTTGATAATTAGGTATTAAAACACTCATGTGATACTTTTATCACACATAAACCCACATTCGTGTTTTAATACCCCTTATTACACAACAGTTGCATAAATAACTAGTAGGTTATAACTGACAATAGTGTTTATTTATTTTTTTAATATACAATTATTGAAGTCGGTGTTTTTTGGATAGATTTATTGTTTATTTATTACACAAATAAAACTGAAAACAAAATTTTTATTTTATGGACTACGCGGGACTCGGACCCGCTGCCTGTTGCGTTCCGTGCAACCGCTCTTTCCAACTGAGCCAACCGTTCAAGTGACGTATCGTTAATAAAATCTCGTACGCTTTGTTCAACTCTCAGGTTGTGGCTTCATCTACAGGATCTACTTTATCGTTGATAACCTGATCAACCCCAATATTTTGCATATTAGGAAATTGACTTGGGATGTCGCTCTTGCAAATCTAAACAATTTGTTATGTTTTTAAAGTGATAAATATCTGACTTTTGGGATTAATTACACAAATAAAACTGAAAACAAAATTTTTATGAACGATGCGGGACTCGGACCCGCGACCTCTTGCGTTCCGTGCAAGCGCTCTTTCCAATGAGTCAATCGTTCGAGTGAACTATCGTTTATAAAATCTTATATGCTTTGTTCAAGTCGCAGGTTGTGGCTCCATCTACACGATCTACTTTACAGTTGATAACCTGCCTAACCCCTATAATTGGCCCCAACCCACTTTTTTTTATCAAAGAGGAGGAAAGGCGAAGGTGTCATTTGGTGTTAAGTTGTTTTCGATATTTCTAATATTTACGTAATAATCGCTTGGACGCACTTAACGATTACACCCTGTATATAGAGATTTATATTTCGAACATAATTTTGGATTTCAGTCAGCTGATGACGCATCGGCGCTCAAGAAGATGTTTGTCTCCAACAAGAAAAAGGACGCAGGAAACGATAAACAGACGAGCAATGGTGTTAAGAAGAATACTAGCGGTATTAGTAATGTATTATGTATCGGTAAATGCGGTCATTTACCTGTGTAATGGTGTTAAGAGGAATACTAGCGGTATTAGTAATGTTTTATATATACCGCATTTACCTGTGTAATGGTATACCGAATACTAGCGGTATTAGTAATGTCTTATAAATACCGCATTTACCTGTGTAATGGTGTTAAGAGGAATACTAGCGGTATTAGTAATGTATTATATATGCCGCATTTACCTGTGTAACCAGAGGCGTGAATATCATATAGGCAAACTCATGTACATAAAACAATTTTACACCTACCTACCACACATGTTTACTGATACAAAAAATTCTACATAACTCCATCCATACATCAATCATACTCACCCAAACTAAACATGTGTCTAAACGCAGCACGAGGCGGGGCGGCTACTTTTTTTAATGAAAATATGGAACGAGACGAGCAGGAGGTCTACTCACAAAATCGACAACGATACATTCGTAACGATACGATAATACTCCGAATATATCGCAACTATCTTACTCTAACAAATGTTCGAATTCCTTATCGTTTATCGTTACCATAGACTAATATTTTCAGTTTTTTACGATGTGAGTGTGAATGAAATATGTTCAAATCTAAACATTATCTGTGCTACGTCGCTGTTAAGTGTCAAAAGTCAAAACATAGTTTAGGCGCTAAGGACCATGCCAGACTCTGCACCACCAATTTGGTATCATTAACACACAATGTAAATGTTAAAAAAATATGTAATGAATATAATATGACCATTTAAAATTGAATAAATTATACAGAACTTGCGGATAATAAAATGTAAAAGAAAAGGCGATCCAATTTCTCAGGCGGCCATTTTTTTTTTGTTTTTTATGATAATAAAGGACGAGACGAGCAGGACGTTCAGCTGATGGTAATTGGTACGCCCTGCCCATTACAATGCAGTGCCGCTCAGGATTCTTGAAAAACTCAAAAATTCTGAGCGGCACCACAATTGCGCTCGTCACCTTGATACTAAGATGTTAGGTCTCATTTGCCCAGTAATTTCACTAGCTACGGCGCCCTTCAGACCGTAACACAGTAATGCTTACACATTACTGCTTCACGGCAGAAATAGGCGCCGTTGTGGTACCCATAATCTAGCCGGCATCCGGTGCAAAGGAGCCTCCCACTGGTATTTGCAGTATTTCTACGCATAAACGATCAACAAAATGACTTAAAAGACTTAGTAGTAAAAAATCCTGTTGAATAGTAAATCACATATAATTATTTCAATAATATTTGTTAAGTATGTACATTGTATGGCAAATATATCTATACAACTTGAAACGATAATATCATCGACAGCCTAGAAGGTGTCGTTGAGATTATCGTAAAAGTGACGTTTGATTAATTGTGTAATTCGAATATTCGTCTCTGACATTTTCAAGTAAGAGTAGGGTTAGGACCGACAATATCGAATAATGTTTCGTTCGTTCAATCATCGTTTCGACATTGAATACGATGTAACTAAGAATAAGATTCGACACGACTCTTGCGACGATTTATCGAATATCGATTTTAGGAGTACCCAGTACCCAGGAAATTCAGCTGATGGTAATTGATACGCCCTGCCCATTACATGCAGTGCCGCTCAGGATTTTAGAAAAACCCAAAATTTTTGAGCGACACCACAATTGCGCTCGTCACCTTGAGACATAAGATGTTAAGTCTTATATTTGCCCAGTAATGTCACTAGCTACGGCGCCCGTCTGTCCGATACACAATAATGCTTACACATTACTGCTTCACGGCAGAAATAGGCGCCGTTGTGGTACCCATAATCTAGCCGGCATCCTGTGCAAAGGAGCCTCCCACTGGTCTGCCTGAGACAGAAGAAGCAGCATTTTGTCCCAGCATTTTTTTTTGCGCCCTTTTTAAAAAAATATACAATATTGTATTATCATAAGTCTAGGTTACAGCTGTGAACACGTCGAAAAAAATAGCGGTGAACTGTTGACCTCTATTTTTTAGCAAAACGCACGTACACTAAAAAACAGTGGCATACGTATCGCGAGTGTATCGTAGCTGTCATGCACAATAGAGTAATTAAACTTGGCCTATTGTCATGCGTTGCCTTACAGCAAGAGGCTCTATCTAGTCGTATTACTTATCTAATTTCTAATCTTATATTTCAGGCAACAAATCAACGACGACAGCAAACAAAAACGTAAAATCGAATCAAAACATGGCGCTTAGAAACAGAGACGATAAGGATATGGACTCCGAGGTATTTATAAATTTTATTATGTTCTATAGTGGGGGTAAGTGGGGGGTGAATCTACCATCATAGCGGGCCCAATCGTTGACCTATATGGCAGATTAATACGAGTCTAGTGGGGGTGGTATTGCTTACTGTCTAAATTTTTTTTATGGAAAAGGTGGACAAACGAGCGTACGAGTCACCTGGTGTTAATTGATCATCACTGCCCACATACTCTTGCAACACCAGAGGAATCACAGGAGCGTTTCCGGCCTTGAAGGAAGATGTTCGCGCTTCCCAGGTCGTATCGTTGCGGAAACACAAGGAACTTCGTTCCACAGCTGGAAGAAACCTCCTTGAAAACCGCACTGTGGAGGACCGCCACACATCGGAACACTCCCCGTGATAAATTGGGTAGAAGACACACAATGAAGCGATGTCTCTACGCAACACCAAGCAATCGAGTCGTTCTCAGAGCACTGGATCCCCGACAATTTGAGCAGCTCTGCGTTGCACGCGGTCAAATGGTTCGAGCTGATACTGGGATAATACTCATTGGCTAGATCTATGATGCTATATTATTTATGATAACGATTCAAAAGCCCTTGTTAACGTAGCTGAAGAATGATACAAATGGTGACCGGCTCAACAATTCACAATTAATAATAAAACACTTCTTAAGGCAAAGAGTAATTAAAGTAAGAGCATGGTGTTTTTAGACAAGTTTTGTGGTGAGAGTATAGCATTTTCGAGCTATGAACACTACTTAATCCTGTTACACATATCCTTTAGTCTTATTTGTAGGTTGCTAATGCTTGCTGTTGGTTATAGTTAACACTGCCGAGCCAATTTGAACTACCACTTTTCTTTGAAGTTAAACAAGTTTTTTGGCATGGCGTGACGCATTTTTTTGGTACTTCTCTCAGAAAAGTTATTCTTATAACTTTTTTGTGTAGGTTCATTTATTCAGATTAGTAGTGAATAACGAGGATTGTAAGCATATAAACTGATTTCCACACAAGAATTTTGAAAATATTGGCTTTATTACATAGATGGCGGGCCGGCAGCCGTGAACTCATATCGCTCAAGGTCGCTGGCATTTAGTGTCGCCTTAAAGGATTAAAACGCGTGCATATTTAACTCTGCTTTTGCACTAGTTTTTGCGTAAAAGTAACATTTTTATTATTATTTTAGGTAACCCGACCAGTTTTCAGGGGGACCAAAAACACAGCTACAGTGTTTTATTTAAATTTGTAACACTCGCATAAATCAAAGACAATTAATCAAAAGAATAATATTAAAAATATACATTTTAAACTTTCTGTTGCAGGATGTAAGTTTAGATATGCAAAGCCTCATGAAGCCAGAGGAAATGGATGAAGAGGTACCGTCTGATTGTGAGACAGAATCTGAAGCAGACAGCTTATATGATGTGAGTATTGTTCTACATATAGAGATCTCGAGGATTAGAAAGAGCCGCATTAGAAGTTCACACAAAAATGTACTGGTTACCAAATAAAATCAATAGATTAGGGCTTGGTATCGCCAGAATAGCATCAAAAACTTTTAATTTACAAATTTAATTTTTGTAATTAATCCTAGCTAATTCCAAGCGGGGGAGACTGTTTAGGACTTGTTAATCAAAATCAGTTGCAGGAATAATAGATTCAGATTAATCCCAGAAGTTAATGTTATCACTATAAAAAATAGCAAATTGTTTAGATTTGAAAGAGCGACATCTCAAGTCAATTTCCTAATATGCAAATATTGGGGTTGAGAAGGTTATCATCTGTAAAGTAGATCCTGTAGATAGAGCCACAACCTGAGAGTTAAACAACACATATCAAGATTTATAAACGATACGTCACTTGAATGGTTGGCTCAGTGGAAGAGCTCTCGGACGGAACCCGAGAGGATACACGTAAGGATTATTCTCAAATGTTTTCTAACAGTATACAGCCGTTTCGGAGGAGTTTGATAACAAACACCGGGACACGAGAATTTTATTTATTTGATTAACTTCTATAGTGGGGGTAAGTTGGGAGCCGGTCTACTATAATTCCGGCGCCACTCGTTCGGTAGCTCCATGTACATACATATTTCATTTCATCATTTATTTGTCGTGATACATAAGATGTTACAAATCACAATAAGAGTTTAGACCTAAAGGTCTATAGGAAGTTACAAAAAAGAAGTTATAAATATCCTGTATAAAGCTTTTATTAAATACCATTAAGTAAATTATACCTGAATAACGATAAGATACAAAATAGCTTTGAGGGTTAAATGTATACACTTATATCATAATGTCCCAGCCACTGTTCAGGCATTATCTATGAATAAATTTAAATGTTTTATTAAAAATCAATGATATTATAGTATTAAAAGAGGTAGGTATGTCACTAGTGCGCCGAAAATCAATCGCCTAAATGGAGTCAATTGGTTCATTTGGTCGTAGTCGCTCTCTCGATACGAAAACGGTACACACGCGTTTGTTGTTCACAGAATTGCTTACAATTTGATATAGGTACTACATTAAAATGCCGTCTTGTGTTATGGGAAGATGCACTAATTACGAAAGTAAAAAAAAATCATAGAATTACATACCACAGTTAAGAAATCATGAATTATAACATTTTATTTGATTTCATTATTTATCTAACAAAATAAATATGTCGCCATGACAACGCCGATCGCCGCCAAGCCGATCATAGATTAACATATAGAAATGACAAAATATTGATGCTGTCTGTTGCGGGATGATCGAGGTAGAATATTTTAGGAAATGATGTAAAAAAGTCGTTGTTGCAGTGAATGTAATACGAAATGTAATAATTTTTAATAAACAAGTGCGTATATAGGTAGCTGAACTATCAAACTACTAAAACAAGTTTTAGGGTAGGTAGCGGATGTAGACAGTGAGTGCTATTTGTTTACGTAGGAGTTTTTTCAGTAACACTGTCACTTTCAGTATATCCCTTTCTAACTGCAGACGAATCAATGGATCATTTTCTTCTTCTCCCATTACCTTATTGTAAAAAACCCTCAACAAAAAGACATTCATAAATAATATAAGATACAAAAAATAATAATTGTAATCTTAAAACTTTTTGGGATCCGTCCTTAGTAAAATTGTAAAAATGGGACCCTTACTGTAGATTACCTTTCGGTTTTGTTTTGGTGTCCGTATATTTTTTATTATTTTATGTATAAATAATTGATATCATCAATGTGGCTATATATTATAATAAATATTAAATAATTTTTTTATAAAATCAATGACACATTATCTACCAAAGTTCAATGCAGTTTTACTACTTTATAGCTTTTACTACATGAACTCATGAATGAATCGTAATTTAGGCATAAATCACGGTGTACGGTAAAAAATCATATCTGATGAATTAAATGTATTTTTTCTATACAAATACGAAGCAATTAGCAAATTAGAGTTATCTCTTTTTCGTGATTGTTCTTGTAGTGTGCTATTGCAATGTTAAATTATTCATGTGTGCATTAGTGTATCATTTTCAAACACCGCATGTTGTCTACGTAACCTATCTCTACTTTTAAATATCATTATTTAAAAAATAGACTTTGTCGTAAATCCTACTACTCCACAGCTGAATATCTAAGTGACCGGACCGTCTGGGACTAGATTATGATTATTTTATAGCAATAACAATGACAGTATGTTGTATGTTTTATTAAAAACAATGCTGGGAGAGTTTCTTGCGCCGTCTCTTCACCCTCAGAGCGCCATTTGTTTCCGAAGCGGTGGTAGTGTTAGAAATGACATCAAAAAGAATGCTAAAAGAATTTTTAGAAAAATAAATGCCTTTCTTGCCTAACTGGATGTGTCTCCTCACCAGGACTTCCCGACTACAGATTCTGAGGATATGAATGAGTGGTTCACCCTGGACATCCGGGAGGAAAGAGCGGGAGACTATATACCGCTGCTTGGTAAGTAGAGTAGGGTCAGAAAAGCTTTACATATATGTATATGATTGTGACATGTTGATTCAGTAATTTAAAAGAAATATATGTAGTTTAAGACTAATTGAATAAACATTATTTGACAGACGTGTTCTTTGTATGTAAACTATAACTGGTCATATAAAACTACATAATTACGAATTAAATGATCCAGGAATCACCGTTCGCGTAACGCTAGCATTCGTTCGTAACACTCTCGTCACGCAGTCACCAGCTTACTCTCCAAGTCAAGCGTGCATAAAGAAGTTATATATATAAAAAAGCGCGGCACTCAAATTTAATGGGCAGGGCGTATCAATTACCATCAGCAGAACGTCTTCCCCGTCTCGTCCCTTACTGTCATAAATAAAAATAATAATAATATGTTAATATTTCTTTCTAGGTTCAAAAGCTGTTCAGTTGTTATCTGAGGAGAAACAGCGTGTGTTAGACAGGCTCTCGTCCTTGCGGGAAAGCCTTTCTGTCATGTCCGAAACAGGGAAGGACCAGACGGAGTTACTGAAGAAAGCCACCGCCACGCTATCTGAACTAGATGCCGCTTTGAAATTCGCTTGAGTTGAATAAATGCTATCTGTTATACTTGCTTTTATTTATGCAATAACAATAAAAAAATATCATCGAATTTTGATTTTACCTTACCTATTTCCTTATTTTATTTCAATAAGGGACGACTGTCGTACAGCTGATGGTAATTGATACGCCATGCCCAATACAATGCTGTGCCGCTCAGGATCCTTGAAAATCGCAAAAATTCTGAGCGGTACTACAGTTGCGCTCGTCTCCTTGAGACATAAGATGTTAAGTCTTATTTGCGCAATTCAGTGGTTTCGGTCAGGCGCCGTAGCTAGTGCGCTACGGCGCCAGACCGAAACAGTAATGCTTACACATTACTGCTTCACGGCAGAAATAGGCACCGTTGTGGTACCCATAATCTAGCCGCCATCCTGTGCAATGGAGCCTTCCAATGGTTTATTTTATTAGGATTTTCATTAAAATTTGTATACATTATCTATACTAATATTATAAAAGAAAAAGATTTGATTGTTTTCAATAGGCTCCGAAACCATTGTACTGTAGTGTGTGTATTACCTTTATACACCTGTGCACACACTCATCGCTCCAATACTAGATACAAAGAGTATAATAATATATAGGGAAAAGAGAGCCATCTCTACGCATGAGCTGTCTATTTGAAAACTAGCGCCATCTGAATATTGGCCCCGAAAATAACTATAATATATTAGCTCGAAATTATGAAATTCATTTTTAATGTTGTGACGCAATTAAATGACTAACTCTACTTTTTAATGTAGGTATTGCAATTTTTTACCATGTTGAAATTGCGCGTAGAGTTAGTTATTTAATTTTGCCACAACATAGAACATAAAGGATAGGATTTAGTAGTGTTGGTATGAGTAATTGAAGTTGAAGAAATAAAAAGCAATGTTTGCATATTATTTTTTATTTTTATAATGTTTATGTTTATGATAATATTGGTGGGCAGCTGTTTTTGTTTCGTCTTCACTCACATATGTCAATTTTCAATAATGCTAGTATATAAGTAGTTGCATAGACTAAGAAAGGCGCTTATTATCGTAGTCAGACTATAATCATTTCAATACCCGAACCTCCAACATTGCAGAACCGATTTAAAAAATATTTCACTGTTAGGAAAATACACCATCCCCGGGTGACATAGGGTAATTTATATTTTCAAAAACAAGACGTGATCGTTACTAAAATTCCAATAGTGTGCCCCAAGGTGTAAAAGCAATACTTAAAATATTGTTTACAACGCGTGCGCTGTGAAAACTATTGATGATAGAATTAAACAATCCGAATAAACCAATTCAAATATTTTTATTCAAAATAGGATATAAAGTCACATATTGCAAGTCAAAAACTACCACACATTCCAAAAGGTATGCCTCAGACCTAAGAAGAACGGACAATTATAAGAAAAATGTCTATTTATAAACATTTTTACATATTCTTGGCTTATGCTCAGGCATAACTATACCTATGACAATATTAGTACATGTAGTTTTGAACTATATGAACATTTGTTACTTCATTTGCATGATGTGGCACCTAGATTTAGTGCATTTACATGTTTGTTTAGATAACTGGCTGTTATTAAATAAATAAATGATATACAGAAGAAAACGCACAAATAAATCATATAACTTTTAATATGCAGAAGTAACAGTGTAGGGGATAGCATGTAGCCTTGCGGGACCCCAGCATTTAAGGCTTTTAACTCGGAACACGCACCGTCGATAACAACCTCGATGCTCCCATCGGTCGAAAAGCTAGTGACCCATCTGAAGAACCTCTCGGGAAGCCAATAGAATGGCAGTTCTGCTATAAGCGATTGTGCACACAATCCCTACGAAAAGTGTAGGCTCAGATCAATCCAATTACCAAATCAAATCAAAATCACTTTATTCATGTAGGTCAAGGAAATGACACTTATTAAAAAGGTAGAGCTTTAATGAGAAGAAGTGGCAAGAAACTCATTGCCACTCTTTTTAATCAATATTTACATCTCCATCTTTTTACAAATAATTTTAAGTACAGTATTAAATATATTTTGATGCAACAAAAATACTTAAATGTCAAATAAAAAAGGTAAAGTCGCTCAGCTGGTGATGTTCGTGTATATCACATCAATAAATGGGCGCAAGCGGTTGGGTGGAAGGGAGAGGCGTTGGCGGATATAGCGGAGGCCTTCGATCGCTTATGGCATAAGACTTCTCTCAAAACTACCATAATTTGCACTTCTTGAGAGTTTATGCAAGTGGACTACTAGCTACCTCACTGGGTGCACCATACAGGTAGATGTGGACGTTTATAGCTCAGACCCGAAGCCCGTCAACGCTGGTGTTCCCCAAGGCTGTGTGCTATGTCCTAAACTGTTTCTTCTGCATATCAATGATATGTTGCACGCCAACATGTATTGCTATGACAGTATTGGAGATGGCCTATACAAGGGCCATGCACGTCTCTCTCCGTTACGTGGCGTTCCTCCACAGAGCGGTTTTCAAGGAACTTTCTTCCACGTACAACCAAGCTGTGGTATGATCTACTTCTGCGGTGTTTCTAGGACTATCGTCCTAGAATTGATGTTAAAATACAGCATTAAAAATTTTCTAAAAGGCTGCGGGCAATACTCCTTTGATTCCTCTGGTGTTGCAAGAGAATGTGGGCGGCGGCGATTAGTATAAAAGATAGTAATGCCAACCTTACGGGCCGAAAGTCCGAGACGTGTAAATGATTCGCTAATCTGTAGTTGCTAGGCAACCAAATTTATTTAATCTATCAACTAAGACGAATTATGTATTTGTTATGAAGTGATACTAAAATAAATACCTAATCAAAATGAGTGGTGAAACGTTATATGAATCGGCCAGGAAGCAAAACGTAACGCAAATGAGGGTTCACGACTATTTATACGGTATGTTTACACTTAGATAAATAAAGAAGTCTTGTAAGACTTGTACAATCTAAACGGGCACTTGAACTTAGATATAAATAATGTCACTCTTTTAAATCAACATTCACAGTTTCATCGTTTTACAAATCATTATATAAAACAAAACAAATACAATATGTATGAAGTGATGCAACAAAAATACTCAAACGTCAAATACTCAATACCTTACACGAGAAAGTAAAATAAAAGTTAATATAAATTACTTATAGTACAAGAGTTATTTATTACAGCAGACGCATCAATCCACACAAACCGTAAATAAATAAAGGTATTATGCAAGGATTTAATTAGTGATTGTAAAAATATAATAAATTTAAAAACATGAATTTGAGTTTCTGGTGACCTTATCATCCAGCCACCATAAGTAGCGGTTTAAACTTAGTATCCCTTAGCATGAATTTGGATGTAAAAAATATTGTAGTTGATAGAGCTTTAGTCCACGATTACAATGATATCACTCTTATTACAAGGTAATACACCGTTTTCAAGAAAATAACGAAAAAAATTCTAACCTAAAACAGATTAATAACGTAACTAAACACTACTGAAATCGCGGCGGGAGGCCAGAAACTGTCATGAAATGATTTTGGTTTCTTCGTAAAATATTTGGACAGGCAAAGGGTTTAAGCCCATACAGCCATAAATTGTATGAAAAACAGTGAAATGATGACCCTAAGCAGCTCTTGCGACACTAGAGGAATCACAGGAGCGTTGCCGTTTCTTAAGGAAGGTGTACGCACTTTTTTTTGCTGTCCCATGTCGTATCAACTCGAAAACACCGCACAAGGAAGCTCATTCCAGAGCTTTGTAGTACGTGGAAGAAAGTTCCTTGAGAACCACTCTGTGGAGGACCGCCACACATCCAAATGGTGGAAATGATATTCTAATTAGTGGAGTGTGGAATTCGGCGGCAGGAAATCAGGTGAAACAGCTCCCCGTGATGAATACGGTAGAAGACACACAATGAAGCTTAATGGTTAAAATTTTTCTAGATTCTGTGTTCATCGTTTCGGGTGCGAGGGACTATGCTCGCACGGCGTTTCGTGCGGCGATGGCGTCGGCTCAAGTGGTATGTATATAAAAACTCTAGCTCACCTGGCAATCGTTGTTTTGTCACATAAATTAAGTACCCCGCCCATTGTATGAATTATCATATGTAATGAAATGTCATTGATTGAATTAATTGTATTGCAAAAATATGGGTATTTCTAAGTCAAAAGCCTCTCGTCCAACGTATTCCTGCGATCTTGGCCAGGTCAGCTGCAGCACCTTACAATTAATTAATCGTTATGTATATAACGGCCATTGTAAAATGCTCTATTTGATGCAAAAAGATTAGCCTTTGAGTTTCTTGTATTCGGTAAAAGTAGCGCTCGTGAGTTCTTCTCGCATAACATAATATTATGGGAGATTCAGTAATTTAAAAGAAATATTTATAATGATGAGGTGAGGTCGGTGAACACAGGCCTGCTCAAGACCTTCATGTCATGTGTCATTTGTCATGGTCGTGGAATATGGAGATTTGAATCTCTACCCACACTTTTGAAATACGGGGAGATTATTTTTCAGCAAACCTTGTATTGCCGATATTAAAATCGCGATACAAAATTAACTGTTGATCGTAGGTATGTGAAAATTTGAAGTTGTGTGTATTTTTTAATGCTGACTCATTATGAAAACAAATTTAAAAAAAAAAATTAAAAAAAATGGCGTGGACCACCCTTAACATTTAGGGGGTTGAAAAATAGATGTTGTCCGATTCTCAGACCTACCCAATATGCACTCAAAATTTCATGAGAATCGGTCAAGCTATTTCGGAGGAGTTCAAAGTTTAACACCATAACACGAGAATTTTATATATTAGATATTCTTTTTAACAATCTAATAGGACCGATAATTCGTTACAAAGAGATGCTGTTTTATCGATATCGAAGAAATTGACCATATTATAATTTCCATTTTTTATAAATTTGAATAGGTGGTAAAACATTTTAATAGTTGGTCTACAACTGATAATACAAATAGGTGCTAGTGGGTTTTGTAACTAACCAATATTTTCTAGAAATAACGTAATAAAATAATATTGTAGTGCCGCTCAGAATTTTTGGGTTTTTCAAGAATCCTGAGCAGCACTGCATTGTATTGGGTAGGGCGTATCAATTACCAACAGCTAAACGCCCAGCTCGTCTCGTCCCTTATTTTCATTTAAAAAAAAATTGGTCGACATATTCGACGTAATTCACAATAACTGAATTAGAATAAACAATTTGTTATATTTAAAAGTATTAATCCTCACTTCGGGGATTAATTACAAAAAATTATTTATGAACGATGCGGGATTCGAACCTGCGACCGCTCGCGTTCCGTGCGAGCGCTCTTTCCACTGTGAGAACCGTTCGAGTGACGTATCGTTGATAAATCTTGTAAGTCTTGTTCAAATTAGAATATTTGTTTACGACCTAACTCAGGGTTTCTCTTTGAAATTTTGAACTATAAAAGAAATACACTTTTACATATTGTTTTAAATATCTGTTGTCATCTTAATATCAACATGTTTATTCATTACTAGCTGACCTGGCAAACGTTGTTTTGCCATATAAATTAAATATGTAAACCTTCCTTGAGCTTCAACGAATTTATTACAAAAGATTTCATTGAGATCGGTCGAATAGTTTAGGAGTTATTAGGGAACGTACAAACATACATTCTCTTTTATATATACAGGGTGTCCCAAAGTTATGGGACATGAAGGGAAATTACCTACCTTAAATATCGAAGATAGGCTATTTTACTGAAAGAAGACTTTATGTTAGTTTTAAAAGTTAGTAATTCTGCATTCAAAGATTTTCTAAAAAATACTTGCCTCGTCTGTGAATCGAACCGACTTAAATGTAAAAAAAGCACCCCTACTCTTATGATGCCAATCGAAAGAATGGCCAAAAACTAATAAATCTTCTTAAGTAACATAGTATTTTAAAACATATAAACATAAAGTATTCTTTCAGTAAAATAGCCTATCTTCGATATTTAAGGTATTTTTCCTCCATGTCCCATAACTTTGGGACACCCTGAATAGATAGAGGATGATTGATGGATGGGATATAAAAGGTGTACTAATTGAATAGATATTAAAACATATATAACCAACCAAAATTTGTTAATTTATGTGCTTAAAGGGTTTAATTTCATTATAAGATACTATTGCCTAGTTAGTTAGTAAAGACATACTGTGCTACAATAAATAGCCTAAAATCTTTTCAGGCTGTTCACCCGGTTTACAAGACAATGTTTTCCGAACTGAGAAAATATCCCAGAGTACAAGTTGGTGAGTGACCTAATACTATTAGGTAAGAATTATCTAAATAACAATGCTTTTTTTAACGTCCGTTCCCAATATTCAGTCTATCTCTTACTTGAGATAAAAATCGTAACTATCGTTGACTTTTCTGTCCCAATAAACATGTCGACGGTAACTCATCTTATCTGTACACGCTGTCTGTCAATGGGATGGCGTATAGCTTACCAGCGATAGAAGTTTGTATGGAAATTGAAATTCACGCGTCCCAATACAAGGCGATAAGAATTACTTATCGGGTATATTGGGACAGCTTCAGATTATTGACAGCTAATTACTGACAGTAGAAGGTAGTAATTTATCTCTATCTGTAGATAGTATAATGGGAATGGCCGTAAATCTATTACTAGAACAGGCAAAGGATTCAACAACAAGGTTCGGAATTTCAATCAATTTGCTAATTAAATACATTTCAATTACTAAAACAAAATGTTCTTGCATCGTGTTCGCGTTCGAGCTTCTAATGAGCGTATACTTTGAACATTACTACAACGAAATAAGGTGTTAATTTGAATGAATGTATTAATGTTATCTGTGTAAGTTAATGTTTACGTATATACACCGCCGCTCGGACATTTTTTGACTGATGTTTTAATAGGCGATGGACAGTACGGTGCCAAGAAGCCTCCCACTGGTAAAACTTACCTTGTTTGTATGTTTGTTCGTGCCAAATATTCAGCGTCTGATTAGTTGTGCCTAGCAAAGCGTTGTTAGAAATAGAAATATATTTATTTACGATAGAGAGTGACAATAACATAACATATTGCACCAACACTTGGTAAACGTCATGAAGTTACATCAGTTCGTAAAGGAGCTATGACATGGAGAGAAGAACTGATAAGAAACAGCCAGCCCATCTTACACATATAACAACTTAGCCTAGTTAATATTATAATATTATACAATTTTAGGTGTCCTGCGAAAAACCAGTGGGAGGCTCCATTGCAAAGGATGCCGGCGCCTATTTCTGCCGTGAAGCAGTAATGTGTAAACATTACTGTTTCGGTCTAATGGGCGCCGTAGCTAGTGAAATTACTGGGTAAATGAGACTTGACATCTTATGTCTCAAGGTGACGAGTGCAATTGTAGTACCGCTCAGAATTTTTGGACTTTTCAAGATTCCGGAGCGGCATTGCATTTTAATGGGCGGGGCGTATCAATTACCATCAGCTGAACGTCCTGCTCGTCTCGTCCCGTATTTTCATAAAAATAAAACAAAAAAAATCCACACAAGGACGATACATCATTATCCTCTATATAATATATGTATATGTACTATAGTAAGCCTTCTTTGTCAAAGAAGCTTATAATAAATCGATATATCATATTTCTTCAATTTGTGTTCCGAGAGTCCGAGTATACTGTATTTTATTGTGATACTAGCTGACCCAGCAAACGTTGTATTGCCATATAAAGTAATAAATAAAAAAATCCATTGCCATCTCGCAACCCTATTGCGGATCTGTGGATGTAACGGAATAATATAAAAAATTTAAGTTGTATGTATTTTTTAAAGTTGTATCATAAAAAAATAAAAAATAAATAATTTATCTAAAAATTATAAAAAAAATTTGGGGTGGACTAATCATAACATTTAGAGGGATGAAAAATAGATGTTGTCCGATTCTCAGACCTACCCAATATGCACACAAAATTTCATGAGAATCGGTCAAGCCGTTTCGGAGGAGTTTAACTACAAACACCGCGACATTTGAATTTTATATATTAGATTTAAATTGGAGCCCTTAACTCCAGCTTACTAATTAAATCGCACGTACAGTTTATTATTCCTTCTTGAATTGATTTAATTCAAATAACAACTTTTCTTGAATTCAATAATATTATTTCTAACGTACATTATATTTATATAAGTATACTAGTGGACCCGACAGACGTTGTCATTTGAAAATTTGAAAAATCGGTCCAGCCGTTGGGAGGATTTCACTAACATACACATGAGCAGGAGAATTATATTATATGGACGGAATTGAGAATCTAAACCAATCTCAAATTCAATAGAACACACAAAAAAAAACATCAAAATCGGCCCAACCGTTTAGGAGGTAGTTCATTTGTGAATCTAAACCATTCTCGAATCCACCTGAAGACACACAGAAAGTTTCATTTAAATCGGTCCAGCCGTTTAGGAGGTGTTTCGTTACAACAGACGCACAAGAGAAATATATATATTAAGATGTATTGCGAAGGAAGGGTTAGGATGTTGCCTTTTTGAAACTGTTTAAACTTTTTTTAATATTATTATCACTCAGTTTACCACCCCAACTGCCGTTTGCCCACCCACATCGACCGCTCATACGGTGGATATCTTCAGAAGGTCCAACAGACCAGCAATGTGCCCACTCCGAACGTTGGCGGGAAGGATCGGTTCAAATTTACAGCTGTGTGAGTACGGTTTAGAGTTTAAATAGCAGTCTTCTTAAATAAAACACAATGTTAAGGATAAAAATGCATGTAGTTGTAATTATTATGTATTTTTTTAATGAAAAAAGAGGATAAACGAGAGTACGGGTCACCTGGTGTTAAGTGATCGCTGCCGCCCACATTCTCTTGCAACACCATTGGAATCACATGAGCGTTGCCGGCCTTAAAGGAAGGTGTACGCGCTTATTTTGAAGGTACCCATGTCGTATCGTCCCGGAAACACCGCACAAGGAAGTTCATTCCACAGCTTTGTAGTACGTGGAAGAAGAGTAATTAAAAAACATCCAAATTTCAATAGAGAAGATTGGCTTAAATTACATAACACCTGGGATCCAATAATCTCTAAATTAAAAAACCCAAAAGTACACATACCAAAAGAGAAGAGGACACTGTCCAGTAAATATTGCCAAAAACGTCCACAGTAAATACCCAACACCCGAGTCCCACATATGGGCCCCATTTCGCGGACTTCATTACTTAAATGTACCTACCGATGACAGCAATGACAAATACTATCACTACTCCTGTCAAACGCAGTCCCTCTGAAAACGTGCTCTGAAAAGGTCACGAATTGTCGCGTTAAATAAAAATAATAATAAAAATGTAACTTCTACGCAAAATCGAATGTAAAACACAATTATAATTACACGCGTTTAAATCCTTTAAAAATGTGTAGGTACTCTGGCCTGGCCTGAGCCCCAATTTAATATTCAATATGGAACAGTCAGACAGAACAGATGAACCCAAAATTCACTATTTCTTCTTCTTTTTTTTTGTATCTCAAGTACGAAAGAATACACCCCAATGTCTGTAATTCCATTGCATGTACATCCCTACAGTTCTGCCAATGATTTCCTCTTTTAATACTATAATATCATTGCAGTTCTGCCGACAAAATGACCGAAAGTGTGCGTCGCGTGCGTTGAGTCTGTGTCCTCCAAAGACATTTTGCGCCCAATGCAGTATATCAAAATCGGTCACATTAACAATCGATTATCTTTGTTTTTCTATCTTGCTGTATCTCCGTCATTAACTATTTGCGCGCCTCGTCTTCTTCTTCTTCTTCACACGGGCGCTTTCCGCAACTCGACGTCATATGCGCCTATTTTGCGTGCGAGGGTGGTAGAGGATACTCCAACCAGCCAAGCTCCTCCAAGAAGTCACCCAACTTCTTAACGTCTTGGAAGACTTCCCGAAGAGCGCCTGGTGACCCCAGGTGCTTCGCCCTGTAGTTTGCCACCTCACTGCATTCCAGCAAAACGTGAGCGCCTTTTTCCTCTGCCCCCGGGTAACCTCTGCATAGAGGGCTGTCCGTGACACCTATATTAAAAAGATGCCTGCCTCGCGCTGCGCGCCTCGTCCTTCTGGCACGTAAAAGTATGGAAGGGCCTTAACGTTTCGAGTACTGTCTAATCTGCTTTACCATATTCTTATATTATTTTTCTTTTGTAGGCCCAAGAAGCTGTTGGATATGAAGACGGTAACTCCTCGGTTCCAACCGCCGGTCACGCAAACATATCCTGTCTCTACTAAACCTAGGAATAGAGGAACCCAGAGTGTTTTTAGGTAAGTACTTACTTTTGCTTATAAGCGTCGATATGACAGTTAGGTGGATTTTTGTATGACATTAAGGGACAAGACGAGCAGGACGTTCAGCTGATGGCAATTGAAACGCCCTGCCCTGATTCTTGAAAAACTCTGAGCGGCAATACAATTGCGCTCGTCACCTTGAGACACAAGAGGGGAAGTCTAAATATCCCAGTAATTTTACCAGCTGCGGCGCCTTCAGTCCGAAATACAGTAATGCTCACACATTACTGCTTCACGGCAGAAATAGGCGTGCTTGTGGTACTCATAATCTAGCCGGCATCCTGTGCAAAGGAGCCTCCCAATGGTAATAGCGGCGACTTTTTCTGGCATCTGAGCCGAAATGGCTTCCAAGAAGATGGGCGTCATAAATAGAGCACGGCAATACTAGTTACTCATTGCCACATGGCAATACTTTAAGCTAAGCCACGTTCCAGTGCTCTACAGAGCGCAGGTCCGGCCACATATGGAGTATTGCTGTCATCTCTGGTCTGGCGTACCCCAGTATCAGCTCGAATCATTTGACCGCGTGCAACGCAGAACGCAGACGTCACTTCATTGTGTGCCTTCTAACGCATTTATGACGTGGAGTGGATGTTTTCAAGGAACTTTCTTCCTCGTACGACCTTGCTGTGGAATGAGCTTCTTGTGAGGTGTTTCAATGACGATACGACATGGGCACCTTTAATAAAAGCGCACACATCTTTTTCTTTTTTCACACACGCAGGAGAATGTGAGCGGCGGTGATCACTTAACGTCTTGTAACCCATTCTTCCATAAAAAAGTAGTAGCAAGCATTATCTGTCTTTAGATTAGACGGAGCCAGTGAAATTTATTGAGCAATGAGACATAGCATCTTATGTCTCAAACTGAGCAGCGCAATTGTAGTGCATTTCCGAATTTTGCGTGTCAAGAATCAAGTGAAATTCCCGCTTATCTCGCCTAAGATTGAATGTCATTCGTAGTTTTCAAGCAACTTTCTTCCGCGTACAACTTTTTAGAAAAGCATTTTATAAAGTATTTTTTTAGAAAAGCTTACAGCCACAAAACAATGTGAATAAACATCAGGCCAATTAAAACCTACCACATATTATGGAATAAAATGTTTCTATATAAAATTATATCGAAACTAAATTTATTAAAAGGTTTGCAATTAAGTTTATAAAAATAATTTCAATCTAGCGCCAACATTTAACTTTAACTAAGTACGTAGTCTTTATGTTACCAGCAAATAAATCAATTACAATGTTGTCACTATTGGACAAAATATTGCATAAATTAGAGCTTCGCAGTAAAAAGCTTTTTTGATCGATACTGAATTTGGTGGTAAGGGATATGAAAGGAATTTTATTGCGCGGTGTTTTCAGCACAAATGGAAGCATATATTATATAAAGATCGTGGGGCAATTTAGGCGATATTTTTACCTTCCCTCTCCCCATGACGAGATGTCGTGAGATTTTTCCCTCTCCCAACCGAAATCTCACGCGAGATTTTTCAAAATGCGAATTTTATTACGACTTCAGTGTTAGATTGAATTGTATTTATGCGTAATTATTTTTATTTAGACTTCTTACACAAATTATCTTGCCCCAAATTAAGCATATCGCCTGTGTGATGGGTTACAAGACAACGATATATTTAATACAATATACTTACTTAAACATACACACAGAAGCATAGCGATTCCAGTCAATTCAAAATTAATCTGTTACAAAAGTCACCAAAAATAGTAAACTAAATCTTGCGGTTTCAAACAAGTGAAAACCACCAGTGTGAGGCTCCTTTGCACCAGTGGAAGGCACCTTTGCACAGGATGCCGGCTAGATTATGGGTACCACAACGGCGCCTATTTCTGCCGTGAAGCAGTAATATGTGTAAACATTTTTGTGTTTCGGTTCTGAAGGGCGCCGTAACTAGTGATATTACTGGGCAAATGAGACTTAACATCTTATGTCTCAAGGTGACGAGCGCTATTGTAGTGCCGCTCAGAATTTTTGGGCTTTTTAAGAATCCTGAACAGCACTGCATTCTAATGGACAGGGCGTATCAATAACCATCAGCTGAACGTCCTGCTCGTCTCGTCCCCTATTATCATAAAAAAAACCAAGCCAGACGTTTCAATTGAAACCTCTGCGTAACATCATCACTTCAGCCGGAAGACGTCCACTGCTGACGAAGTCCTTCCCCAAAGATCGCCATAACGATCGGTCCTGCGCTGCCCTCATCCAACCTATTCGGGTGATCTTGACCAGATCATCGGTTCATCTTGTGGGAGGCCTACCAACACTGCGTCTTTGAGACATTGGTCGCTATTCGAGGACTTTACTGCTACAACGGCCAACTATGTTCCCTGCCCACTGCCACTTTAGTTTCAAAATCATTTGGGCTGTGTCGGTGACTTTAGTTCTCCTGTGGATGTCCTTATTTCTGCAGGGAAACTCCGAGCATAGCCCTCTCCATTGCTCTCTGAGCAAGCATGACCTTTCTCATCAGGCCCACAGCGGCACTGTCGGTGGAGCATAAAACTCTTCAGTTACCTAACTTTTGTAAATACAGTTGAAATAAAAGTTCTCAGTCTTATGATTTTGTTTTCACAGAGAGTCTTCGGCCCAGACATCACCGTGGCAACCGGATGGAAAAGCAGCGGACGTTTGCGAGACTACACCGGAAGTACTCTACCTGGATAACTTGAACTGGGGTTAGTGACACTAGGGCTGGGTTACATTATATTAGCTGTTATAGTTAAGGTTTATGTAGAAGTTGACATTAACGTTAGTTAACTAATAATTGACTACTTAAAACAAAATTGAAAAATTCATTATGCAGTAAGTATTTGATGAATATATTTAGCATTTCTCCTCAAACGACAAATACACAATAAACCCAACAACTAGACCTACTTTCGCATCACATACTTTTCACGAAGTACTAAGGGCCTCGCAAAGTCCTGCCGTCCGGAGCCATGTAATGGGTAGGGCCGCCTCTGTTCCAGGGGTGGTACAGACGCCTTATAGTGCCGTTTTCAGAAGACTGTAGTGCCATCTGTTAGTTGGCCCGAAAATGAAAGCTTTGTCAGCTGTCACTCGCTTTGAAACATTTCAACTTTTCTTTAATTGTGTCACTGCCCACTGCAACTGGTCATAAAATGGCAGCTACTTCTAGCGTTTGCGCATGTATGTATCGTGTTGCATTTTTCTCTACTAAATATAGATTTAAAGGATAGCCTTTGTGTTCTATGTTGTGACAAAATTAAACAACTAACTCTACGCGCAATTTCAACATGGTAAAAAATTGCAATACCTACATTAAAAAGTAGAGTTAGTTATTTAACTGCGTCACAACATTATAAATGAATTTTATAATTTGGAGCATATAGTTTTTGTCGGGGCCAATCTCCAGATGGCGCTAGTTTTCAAATAGACAGCTCATAGTCACTATATAATATTATTTTACTCTTTGCTCTGTTCTATCATATAACGTGGATAGGATTCGATGGAACGGTTTTGAAATTATGAGAATCGCGCGCTTTTGGCGCTCGCGCTAGCGTTCTGTCAATGCATGTTATTTTACGTAACAGATTGCTTATTGGATGGCGACAGCTTACAACTTGTTCACTGTGTATGTATGAATATAATATTATGTGTAGATAAAATTAGAGCATTTATAAGCTGGCTTTAATATCTCTTATTACTCACAGGACCTGGAGATCCATATCGCAGCGGTGACCTTCCGGCAGATTTCCACACAACGGAAATAATTAACAAGTATGATTATTCAATTTATTGCCAAATATAAAATTTTTATTGTATGAAAATATTACTTCCCCCGAAGAGTTCCGTTTAAAAGATTCCCGTTGAGTTTCTTGCATCCGTTCTACTCGGGTCTGAGGCATATTTTTCGAATGGGTGGTTTTTGACTTTCAATAAGTGATTTTATATCCTATTTTCCATAAAAATATATTTTTGAATTTGAATAAAAAAACTTATGTATTTTGTAGGATGCGTCATGCGCGTCGTTGGGGTGAACTGGTGGAGAAGGCGCAGTTTCCTCGTTGGATGAAGAAGCAGGATGGTATCATCACGGACATTGAGACCAAGGATTGGATATTTCGAGAGGCGGTACGTGATTTTTTTATGTGACAATCAGGGATGAGACGAGCAGGACGTTCACCATTACAATGCAGCTCAGGATTCCTGAAAGACCCAAAAATTGTAAGTGGCACTACGATTGCGCTCGTTTCCTTGAGACATAAGATGTTAAGTCTAGTTTGCCCAGTAATTTCACTAGCTAAGCACACATCACTTAATAAGCACCTTTTCACAATCGGCGTAACGCACAGTCCTGAGTGCAGAGAATGTCTGGCTGAAGATGGGACGGTCACTCATGTAATTCTGGAAAGTGCAGGCGTCGCCAACCAACGGACAAAAACCTTAGTGTGTACGAGGTCGCTCCGACAAATCTGCGAACACCCGGTGAGTGTTCTGAACTTTTGGAAGGAGCTGGGCTGCTTGGAATGACTGGCTAGTGGTTTAATTGCGGAAACAGGGGCTCCCCCTTTACCATTACCATTACGGGTGACAACAGAGCATATACGTGTGGTATAACTGGTGTGTAAAATGTCCGTGAACCAAATTGGCGTTCATAAGAGCATCTATTTCACAACATCTTTTCACGAACAGGAGATCGATGAGCTACAAGACATTCGATTGACGCTGCTGCACAAGATGCAGGCCGAGCAGCGCCAGAAGCAAATCACCAGGATCAGCAAGAAGCTGTCCAAACTGTGGACGTGCAAGAAGAATGAGATGGAGAAGAAAATCGAGAATATTCGACGCTCGAGAGACAGAGGTGAATTTTGGAAGTTATACTTCTTTTGGCGCTTTTCAATAAAATACTTTTTAAAGGCTTAAAACGCGTGTACTTGTAAATGTAGTTTTTACAGGAGTTATTTGCGTAAATGTTACGTTTTTTATTTATTTAACCGCTTTTATTTTGCCGCTCACAATTCTTGATAATCCCAAAAATTCTGAGCGGCACTACAAGTTACCTTGAGACATAAGATGTTAAGTCTCATTTGCCCAGTAATTTCACTAGCTACGGCGCCCTTCTGACCGAAAAATAATAATGCTTGCACATTACTGCTTCACAACAGAAAAAGGCGCCGTTGTGGTACCCATAATCGAGCCGGCATCTTGTGCAAAAGAAGCCTCCAACTGGTAAATCTGTATTCGCAGAACTACGGAAGTTAGCAGCATTGCATAGTGTCGGTGGACGAGCAGGTGTGGTGGAAGCTCAGCGAGCGACGCGCGGTGGAGGCTCTGTCACCACCGCCGCCAGGGACCCGACGTCGGACCTTCACGCGCCCAAGGCCAGGCATGGCTACCAGGCGAGAAGGAGGCACGCGGAGATTACATACGATCCCTCACTACTTGGTATGGAAAGTAAAATTTTATAAAATTCTATGTTTATTTAAAAAAACCGGCCGAGTGTCAGTCGGACACGCGCACGAAGGGTTCTGTATTGATAAACTAACTATATGGGCATGAAATTTTAGTTTTATTTTTAGAGCATTGGTAACAATACCATCTTCCCTACAAGCGTTGTAGCGTGCAAAAAAAGCGCGCAACGCAGGTTTAGTGCGCGGTCGCCAGTAAGAAGAACATCTTCCATACTAGCGTGAAGTTCTACTTGAAGTGAAACTTAATTGCAACAACAAAATTTTAATTTCAATGAAAAATTTTATTAATAAAATAATCACAAAATCATTCGTTTTCGAGAATAGATTGTTATTTAGAGAACACATAAGTATAAATATAACCGAGATTTAAAAATTAGTTTGCCAAAGAAGTTTTACTTGTGACCCGTGTACTTTGTACGCACGCATTTTTTTTCTATTTACAGAACAGCGACTGTCGGGTCAGATAGTTCATGATAAATACTCAGTTAAATTCTGTGACCTACTAACAAAAACTAGTTATACTTATATATCTTCACCAGCCTACGAAGACCACGAGCGGATAGCAGCACCACCTGCATGGCTTGAGCAGTGCGGCCAGAACCTTGGCAAGAGTTGTTCTGGCCATCACCTTCCACAAGATAAGACGAAGCTCTGCGAACGGGAGACCAAATGGAGTGAAAAGTTCTTGGAGAGCCTGCATAATGATTTGAAAAGTATGTGTTAGAAATAGGATGCATCACAGGAGCGTTGCCGTCCTAAAGGAAGGTGTACGTGCTTTTTTTTGAAGGTACCCATGTCGTATCGTCTCGGAAACACCACTCAAGGAAGCTCATTCCACGGTTTTTTCTACGTGCTCGCTTAAATGTCACTGCTTGTGGTGGCGACATGGGACGGGTCGTCCCCTTCCCTAAAATATGGTTGAGGGAGGCGATGGCTGGCTCATGCGCCATGCTCGTGAACGGGTGCTGCTTGTGGTGGCAGGATGATCATGTTGCCGGAGACTCGGTTTCAGATTCTTAAAAGTTATTGTGTGTATATATATGTATGGATATATATATTTCTTTATTTATAATCGCTTATAAAATGCTCACAGAATACCTTTATTTATGGTGTATGTGGATGATGCAGCTACTGTACTCAATAACTTTTGTATTCATTTACATTTACTTTTTTGCTGTTGACAATGTTTGTCATGAAAAACTATAAGATGAATGCGCTCAATATGGTATTCGAGGTCTAGCAAATGACTGGCATAAAAGTTATCTTTCAAACCGCATTCAATACGTTGAAATTGCTAAATTAAATAATAAACAAGAAGTAATACCTTATACATCAGAACGTATACTTAAAACAAAAGGTGTACCACAAGGAAGTATATTGGGTCCACTTCTATTCATAATCTACATGAACGACTTACCTAGCATTACTTCTTATAACTGTATTCTTTTTGCTGATGACATCTCTATTGTAATTAAATGTAACAATGAATTTACATATGATATAGAAATTAATAAAACAATAAAGGACACAATTGAATGGCTTACTGAAAATAACCTGACTGTAAATATAAAAAATACAATGTATATGCAGTATTATAATAAGAATGGGAAAGGAAAAGATATTAATGTTAATTATCATAATGAGAATATTAAAGAAGCACAACTTGTCAATTTTCTTGGTATTACTTTAGACAGCAACTTGTCCTTCAAGTCATATGTTGACAAAATTAGCAAAAAAATTAACTAAGTTGTATTTGTCCTAAAACAAGTATCAAAAACAAAAGGTGAAAAAACAGCGCAATGGCATATCATGCATTCGTGGTTTCAGCTTTAAAATATGGATTGGTCATATGGGGCAACTCGGTGAGCACAGGGCATTTATTTATTGGACAGAAGAAGTGTATCAGGACGGTTTGTGGAGCCGGCCCCCTAGATTCTTGTCGACCGTTATTTAAAAAATTGAAAATTCTATCTCTGCCATGCCTATACATTTATGAGATAAGCCTATTTGTTCAAAAACATATGTGTGATTTCTATAGAAAAAAAAGGCAGAAGGTTTTAAACACAAGGTATCCAAATAAACTCATAATGCCCTTCTGTAGAACTGCATCTTTTAGTAGAAATTGTTTCAGCATGTCTGTGAAAATATATAATAAATTGCCCAATGAATTGAAAGATTTACCGTTCAAAGTTTTTAAAAGAAGACTGCATCAGTGGTTAACAAATAAGTGCTTCTATAGTTTAAATGAATTTTTCAATACAAAATGAATTAGTCTATTTGATAATAATATATGTAAATTAATATACTTTTATGACATTGAACTTGTTAATATTATACATAGGTAATAAATGAATTATTAAGTTATTTACGTCTCATATTATAATATCTTAAAATTTCATTTTATAAATATTATTGATATCATTGTGAAATCCGACATGTTTCGGTATAACAGTACGAGTAGTGTTTAGACAATTTTGTAACATATTTTGCATGTCAATTGACGAAACATATTGGATTATCCATTATATTGTTAACATCTTAAGTACAATGTTTGCTGCAAATAAAATTTCGTTTCATTTCGTGTGTTTGTTGCATCATTTTACATATTATATTGTAATTGAAATGATTTGTAAATCGATGTAAATGTAAATCTTGGTATAAAAGAGTGGCAATGAGTTTCTTGCTACTTCTTTTCATTAGCTCAACCTTTTACGAAGTAGCGGGAGATTCAATAAGAAAAAAATTTTTTTTTGACATTTATAAGTGTCATTTCCGTGACCTACGTGAATAAACTGATTTTGATTTCATTTGAAGAAAGCTCCCTAAGAATCACACTGTGGGAACGGCGCACATACAGATGGTGCGGATGATATCCTAGATTTGTGGCGCGTCGTGCTAAGGTGGAACTTTGGCGACAGAAATCAAGTGAAACAGCGCTTCGGAATACTCTCCGTAATAAATGCGGTAGAAAAGAAAATCAAGCGACGTCTCTACGCAACGCCATGTGATCTAGCTGTTCACAGAGCACTGGCACAGGGTTCCTGATTATTTAAGCAGCTCTGCGTTGCACGCGGTCAAATGGTTCGAGCTGGGATGCGCGTGTCACTCTGCTCTCTAGGTACAAAAACACACCCACCCTCGCACGGGAACCTTGAGGCAGTCATTCAGTAGGTTGTCAATCGCTTACCGCCGCGGTTGTTCCGTTCAAATATTTTCTTTTCTTTTTTAATTTGTTCATAGTAAAAGTCTTCTCAAATTAAGATTGAATAAAGTTTTAGATAAGTAAAGTAGTAGGTAGGTAGTTTTACTGCTACTGAAGCCTAATAAGTAAAAACCTGATGATTAAATTTTGGATAGAGGCACGTTTGGGCGCTTCCGAGATGAACGCGGGACCTCTGAGGGTGCTGAAGCCTCGTCGGCTGCAGGACACACCCCGACCTGCCACTCCAGTGGTTGAAGAGGTGAAAGATGAAGACGAGGCTAGCCACCAAGCGGCCTTGGTGCTGCAGAAGATTATACGCGGCCGAGCTGTGCAGAATTTGGTGAGACATTATCTTTGATGTTTTTTTATGGGAATAAGAGATGAGACGAGCATGACGTTCAGCTGATGGTAATTAATACGCCCTGCCCATAACAATGCAGTGCCGCTCACGATTCTTGAAAAACACAAAAATTCTGAGCGGCACTACTATTTCGCTCGTCACCTTGAGACATAAGATGTTAAGTCTTGTTTGCCCAGTAATTTCACTAGCTACGGAGCCCTTCAGAGCGTAACACAATAATGCTTACACATTACTGCTTCACGACAGAAAAAGGGGCCGTTGTGGTATCCATAATCTAGCCTGCTTTTTTTTTTTTTTTGAGAGGAGGAAATACTGTTACGTATTTACGCCCCGGAACGGGGCGTAATATGTCGGACTCGAGTGTCCGCGTAAGCGGACGCCCCATACCGACTAAAACCTCCTCTGTGCTGTTAGCAGCCCTGGCTTTTACAGCGACATAGGACGTGGGCCGTGGAGGCCGGAAAGACTACGCAACAACAGTCAGGGGCGTCTCCTAAGGAGACTCGAACCTCAGACCGGCTGTGTGCTTGTGGGACCTAGCCTGCATTATGTGTAAAGGAGCCTCGCACTGTCTGGCTGTCCGTGTTTCATATGTACCAACCTGCTATTCAGCTAAATAAAATAGGAGGTCTAAAGAGCATACGGGTCATCTGATGGTAAGTGACCAGGTCGCACGCCTCTTGCAGGACCAGACAAATCACAGGAGCGTTGCCAGCTTTTTTTTATATATACTACAAGTTTTTGGTAAAATGGCTTTACAGTATTGCATTTTTTTTCATAAACGCAAAGATACTTACTTACCTGCTGACAATGTAGCTATGTTCTTAAGTTATTTCATTACGTCATATAAAAATCAAATTTGCCTTTTTATGATAATATTGATTTTGACGAAAAATAATGATGTGTTATATGAAAAAAATATCTTTTTAGATGTTCGAAGGTCGCACCAGAGCAGCCGAGCTGACTGAGGAGTTGAAGACTACTCATGGACTGCAGAAGGAAGACAGGGTCCGGATTGAGAAGGAGGAGACGAAAGCTCGGGATTTCAATGCCTTGCGCACAGAGGCTGAACAAAAGGCGAGTCAACAGAAGAAGTCCATTGGATAAATTTCTTTTTATATTCTTATATCTTTTTACGTAACTGTTCCACTAAGGAAGCCTTCGAGATGTGGACGTATCGTAGGATGCATATCGCATAATTTAGACGGCTTTAGTGTTTAGGTCCTTGTCCGAATGCAGAAGAATAACGGGTTAGTGAGAGCCATCAAACAGCGTAAGATCTCGTACCTCGGTCAAATACTGCGCAACGATAGGTACCGCCTGCTGCAAACTGTTTTGATAGGGAAAATTGCTGGTAAAAGAGGTGTTGGAAGAAGAAGTCTTGGCACAGAAACAAAGGAATGGACTGGCATTAAAACATGGACAAGGAGAAGTTCAAAAACCTGACTACTGACCTCCAGTAATGGAGAGGCACGTGAAGAAAAAGATATTCGCCTATAGGGGCAAACTGTCAAAAGGCTCATAAGATAGGCAGTGGTGAAGTAACCGCTCTTGGACTCTTGCAAAACCAGAGATAAAGAGATGCGTTGCCGGCCTTTGTTGGGAATATACTCTTTGCTTGATGCGATAAGTTATATCGGGAAAACTGCAGCCGGTATTTAATTCATTCATTCCACAAAGTGGCTACGCAAGGGAAGAAGTTGCAAAGGCACGGTTATAGAATGCCAGACGTCAACATGATGCGGGTGGTATTTCGCATTTTGACGTAGGTATGTCGAGGTTGAATTGGTGCTGGTCAATCAACCAGAGCACCTCTGAGCACTCTCCTTGATATGTGCGGTAGAAGATAAGCAGAAAGAACCCACATCTCGTCAAAAGCTAAGAATACTTTTTTGTTAAGAGTGTAAATAAACAGATGTTACCCTCATTTGTAAGTGATACGCTTTGAAACTTAAGTTCTTAAGGAGATATCAAATGATTTATGTTTCGTTCATTTTCTTCTTTCATTCGGCACTTCACAAGAAATAAAGTTACCCTGATGGTTAGTGATACCCCTTGCCTCATATGGCGTATCCATATCGCGGCTGTGATTTTATAGGAGATATACTCGTATATATAATATATACAATGAACGAGACATGAATCATTTGATATCTCCTTAAGTTTCAAGGCGTATTATTTACAAATATATATATATATATATATAAAAGAGCTGTTCGTGCTATATATCAGCTTGGTCATAGACAGTCTCTCAAAGAAAAAAATAAGAAATAAATATTATGACTGTTCATTGTCAGTACATTTATGAAAATTTAATATACGTTCACAAAAATCGTCACCTGTTTGGTATTTATAGTTATGTTATTTTATTTACTATAACACTAGAAATAAGGGATTGCTTGTAACTAATTCTAGTAGGTTTCATAAGATACTTAATAGTTTTAAGGGTAAATAAATGTATACACTTTTATAATAAAGTCCCAATCACTGTTCAGGCATTATCTATAAATAAATTTAAATGATTTATTAAAAATGGCTCAGTCGTAAATTCTACTACTCCACTGCTGAATATCTAAGTGATCCGACAGCCAGGGACTTGATTATAATTATTTTATAGCAATAGCAATGACAATACAATATTGTATATTTCATTAAAAAAGCGCAAGAGAAGAATACTGGGTGAGTTTCTTGCGTCTCTTCTTCCCTCTCAGAGCGCCATTTGTTTCCGAAGCGGTAGTAGTATCTAGTATATTAGAAATGACATCAAAAAGAATTTTAAAGGAATCAATTTTGAGAAAATAAATGCCTTTTATGCCTTTATAGGACGTGATTTGTCTTTATGAATACGTCATTGTCCACGTTTATTTATCGAAACATAAAATACACAGGAGGACGCCATAGCAGCGCTAGTTGGTGAACTGTGCGGAAGCGCCGTGTCAGCTGCTCTTGACTTCCTGGAGAAGGAGCTGAGGAGGCTCCGTGAGGAGAGGAGACACCACGCCTACATCCTGATCGCCTGTAAGTATCTGATAGTACCAGTATGTAGGGACAACCGTGACGTACTCTCACAATCTCGATTCTGGTGTATAATATAACTGCTTGCTTCGTGACAACAATAATTATATTATTTCAATCACCCATGCTTATTTCATACACAATTACTAACAATTGCACAGCTTAATATTCAACGTATGTCTTCGACCAGAAGCTCGATCCGAATGGCCCCCACTTTCAAAAAAAGTGTCCCTTTTTTTAAGTTTTTCGTCTTTGGCTTAATAAAACAAAAATCCTTAAAAAAACAATACTCGTGCTGTTTTACGTTTGTAGAAAAAACAATATTGTAATAGATAAGTTTTTTTTTTTTAAATCTTTATTATAAATCCTTCATACATTACTTAGTTCACGTAATTCTACTTAATATTATTATACTATAATAACAATACAAGTAATGGAACATACACGACATTTTTCTGGACAAACAACACCAAATACATCAAAATAATTTTCAAATATTCACAATGCTTTTGAAAATAATCGCACCACTAATCCCGTAGGTGAGGATAAGTAGTGTTTCTAATAGTTAGTTAAAATATTTTATATTATTTTAGTTGTCACTAGCATTTAACTAGGCCGGGCCTGTATTTTAATACTAGTTACTTCCAGATACATTGTTTTTTACAGTTACTTCAATATATTAAATATCTATAACAAATGAAAATATTATTATACCGCGTAATTTATTTAGACAGCGTGTAATTAAATATCATTAAATTATTTTTATTCAATCAGAGATAAATTATTATTTTTTATTTAAAAACTTGTACTTATATAAATTGAAATTTTATATTGAAATTTATTTGATTCTCGTCCATTGGTTGTGGTTCAGTAGATATATGAGTTACAAGAGGCTTGGTAGCTGAAGTATGATACAAATTGTCTAGTTGACCAGCTAACGTCATGGTGTCGAATTTGCGTGACCGTATTGCGCGCGCATTGTAAAATTCATCATCTATCATTTTTCCCTAACGCGCCAAAAGAAGCATAACTTGAAAAGAATCGACTAAATATCTTTCGTTCTTCATACAATACAAACGTAACAGTATTTCGAATCGATCAATTTACTAATATCGATTAAAACATACTTAATATGAATCAAATATGGTTATCGAATAGACCAATAGAGTATTTATAAATTGAATATAAAAATGAAAAAATAATATTGATTTAACCAATGATATTATAGTTTTAAAAGAGGACTTTACCTTTAAATATCATTGGACTAATAATAATAATTGACTGACAAATTAGTAACGCAATAATGAATAATCATTAATTCATGACATAACCAAGCTATTGTAACGTTGTATCTACATACACGTTATTTTACATAAAATAATAAAAAAAAAACTGATAATAAAATAATAAAAAGTACGCTTTTTTTTCGTTAGCACTTTTGTGCGCGAGCGTAGGCGAGTTTTTTGCTATCCATAAAAAATGCATGGCTCGCTCGCGTCACCCGTCGCCCGGCTATCGCCATACCACGGCTGCATTGTATGTGCAGTGACTTATCACGTTTGCCGTAATATACCTACGTTATATTATTTTGATCACCTGTTGTCGTCTTAACATAATATAAAAAAGTTTCAAGGATAAGATTTTTGGACGTTAAAGGATATATTCCACCAAGTTCCGGTGATTAGTTACCGCACACTGAGCATCGGATATCACTGTCACACGTCGAGTCATAGCCTCCAGCTGAGGGACCTGCACCTGCGTCTTCAACGTCAGGGGAGTACCGGACTACGAAGGCGAACTAGATCAACCAACAATACACCCTACGACCCTTGCTCAAATTTTGTTTTAATTATTGTTTCGTAATTAAACATCATTTAAAGGCCGGTTTCCTTTAAGCTCCCCGTAACCGTAGCACTATTTATTTATCAGTTCAAATCCAATCAAATCCAGGTCACCATGTTCCACCTAGGGACTTGGAGTTTTGGTTTTGACTGGACAAGGAAGTGACACTTATGAATGTCAAAAGTTTTCTTTATTTTTATATTTACCGCCACTTCGGAAACGGTTGAGCTTTATATACAAGAACTGATGGTAAACGGTAATATATATATATATATATATATATATATATTAACAACTTTTGACATAGACGAGTATTTTCTTTGACCTAAATGAATAAAGAGCTAATGATAATATTCGTCTGCACATTTATAAAACAGCACCTACGACCCCCAAATCTATGTGTCTACGACTGTACTGACATGAGATTTGTCTATCGTGTTTCAGTACGGGACAAGTCAATGAGAGAAGCTGCCGAGGCAGGCAGAAGGCAGAGAGAAGTGCAGAGAAGGAGAGAACACGACGAGATGTTCAAACAGGTAGTTATTCTTTGCATAGGATCCCGGCTTATGGATACTACAATGGCGCCTTTGCCGTCAAGGAGTAAAGAGCAAGGATTTTAATTGAATTACATAATTTTCCCTATGCTTGTAGTATAAGACGGTATTACTTGCCAAATTTCATAGTTTTCACGTTTTCAACCGACTTCAAAAAGGAGGAGGTTATCAGTTCGATAGGTATTTTTTTTATGTATGTACACCGATTACTCTGAGATTTATGATCCGATTTAATTAATTCTTCTTTTGTTTGACGCGAAATAGGTGCCATTTAGTCCCATAAAAATTTTATATAGTTTGGCCTAGTAGTTTTCATTTTATGAACATTTATATGAAAATTTTCGTCTACCTGGATGAAATAATTGTTTTCTGTGTACGGCTTTTTTTGGAGTTTCCTACCAGTTTGATTATATATTATTATTAAATGACACTAAAACGTAAAAAATAAAAAAAACTACGTTTAAAAAAATTTACTTCAGAAATTCAAAAGTATCAAATACTTAACTAAAAATTTAATTTAATACACCTCTTAAGCCGTCCCATACCTTTAATATTAATAAAATACTATTATTTTTATGTGCTACATATTGATAGCTTTGAAGTCGGTGCCAAGCAAAATGTAATAAAGGTACCTACACTCGAAACGCGTGACTTTGAGCGGTATAGCTTCGTCTAGAACAAAACAACCCAAGGGGACAGACACGCGTGGCCAGACAACCTAAATAAATACAGTAATTAGGCTGTTTATAATATTAAGTGTTATAATTAATAGTATTTTATTAATATTAGAGGTAAAGGTTTGCATAAGAGGTGTATTAAATTAAATTTTTAGTTATTTGATACTTTTCAGTTTTTGAAGTCGGTTTTTTTAAACGTAGTTTTTTTATCACAACTTAGATTTCATTGAAAGCTTTTTAACTACAATAATTTTACGTATTTGTTGAACCCTATCTGTGATATTACAAAAAAGTTAAACAAGTGTTGAACACTTGTTTTAATAAAGTTGTATTAACTAATCTGTGTCTTTCTGTTGTTTACCATACAGCATCTTTAGACATCGCTTATATTTAAACAAGACTCGAAGCCTGTTTAAGGTGTGTCTGACGGATAGATCATATTCATATGGAAAATTTGGATTATATGATGACAGATAGATGACAGCTGACAAAAATGGCGTCCGTTCAAAGGAACAAGTAAAGACTTGCTCCTGTAAACTTCAATTTATGTTTTAGTTAAACACTGTTTTGTAATAGAAAAACTCTATTTTAGACGTCGTTATTGTTGGGTCACTGACGTTGTTATAGTTAGTGTCTAAGCCATGTTTGAATTATTTTTGTCTAATAACAACGAATCTCTTTTGCGAAATTTTGATTGATCGACGCGCATGTAGTGATGCTTGATTTACGATTATTATTATTATTTTGTCTTTTGTGTTCAGGTGCTGGGTATAACTCAGGAGACTGTTGATGCTTACCTAAGTGAGATTCTGCAGCAAGGAGTCGAGCTGGCTGCAGAGGAGCAGGCAGTTGCGAGAGCGAAGGAGAGCGCCAACAGAGTGGACCTCGAGTTAGAGCAGGATAACGCTATGTGAGTTGTATTTTTAATGAAAATAAGGGGCGAGACGAGCAGGACGTTCAGCTGATGGTAATTGATACGCCCTGCCCATCACAATGCAGTGCTGCTTCCGTTCCGATTCTTGTAAAATCCAAAATTTCTGAGCGGCACTACAATTGCGCTCGTCACCTTGAGTTAGTTGTTAAGTCTCATTTGCCCAGTAATTTACTAACTACGGCACCCTTCAGACCGAAACACAATAATGCTTACACCTTATTGCTTTACGGCAGAAATAGGCGCCGTTGTGTTACCCATAACCTAGCCGGCATCCTGTGCAAAGAAGCCTCCCACTGGTAAACTTACAGCTAAAAGTATTTAAATAAAACACTTTTAAAGGATCAAAACGCGTGTAATTGTTTTAAGCGGTTTTACATTCGATTTTTGCGTAAAAGTTACATTTTTATTTTAGTTAATCCGACGTTACGAGACCTTTCCAGATCTCGTTTTCAGGGAGACTGCAGATGAAGTGAGTCAAAGATAGTATTTGTCATAGTTGTCATTAGGAAGTTTAGCGCCATTTATTTCCTCGGAGGTGGCACAGTTGGTTTTGCTGTACCTACACAGATGGTTTTTGGCAAAATTTACTGACAGTGTCCTCTTCTTTTTTGGTATGTGTAGTTTGGGTTTTAATTTAGTGATTATTGGATCCCAGGTGTTAGATAATTTTAGACCATCTTCTCTATTGAAAATTGGGATGGCTTCACGTACCAGTCATGGGAGAAATCTATTCTCTTTTACCAAAACTTTTGGTTTAGCTAAAAGTAACTCGTAATAGCATATTAAATGTAATTGCAGGTCGACGGCAGAACAGAACGAGTTGGTGGCGGAATTGGTGCACCAGTTCCTGCTGCCGGAAGCTCACAAGGCTGCCAGCAGACACCGGCTGGCTGCCGTTCAGCACGCGAGGATGGACGCTGCTCGCTCCTCCATATTCGGTCTTGTTGATGACGCGGAGATCAAGGATGGTAATGTTTTTGGATTTTTGAAGTGAAAAATTATTTTAGCGCACTGCACACACAGTGAAAGGCTCGATCGGGATAACTCGGGACCGCTGAGTGTACCCGAGCGAGAAGGATATAGTCTCTTCGCTATTTTTGTCAAGTATCATTATTTCTTATGTTAGTTATCACAGACCAACTGGATCCTTTGTAGAACATGATAATGCAAAAAAAATATTTAATAAAATAAAAATATTAATTTCTGAATTGTTATTGTTGATAATATTATTTACTCTAAATATAAATTGAAATTAAAAAATTAAATTTATTAATTTAGGTGCTTTTTTTGTCTATTCTATTTATCTTTACAAAATAACCTATTGTAAAATAGAATTAAGAGAAAATTTGTATTTAAGTCTTGCTCTGTCCCTTTTTAGCCTTTTTTTTACAACAGCAGGGCAAAAAGGATATTTATATTATTTCGTAGAAGCAGTAATGTGCAAGCTGTATTGTTTGTTTGTAAGGGACACATCCGAGTGACGTCAGAACACGCTGCGAATACGGGATGCAATATATTATCGCTGATTATTTTTTAACAGAACGCTGTATTCAATGCGGTGAATTAATCGGCCTCTCGTGCCGCTGTGAAGTGTGTCCTTTGAAGCAGGATCCAGTAATGACCAGCTCTAGAGATGATCCGAGATGGAAGAAGATCAGAGGTATATTTCAACAGACAAAAGGCAAAGATTGTATTGTATTCAGCCCGAAGGCTAGTTAGTTACTGATAAGCGTCGCTCCACTTTAGCAGAGTACCAACACGGCAAACTTTATATTGCAAATTTAAATTGCTTTGCAAATAATTACCTACCAATTAGGCAAACTTTACGTGCAGACATTTACGAGTGGGAGGCTCCTTTACACAGCATGCCGACTAGATTATGGGCACCATAACGGCGCCTATTTCTGCCGTGAAGCAGTAATGTGTAAGCATTGTTGTGATTCGGTCAGAAGGGTGACGTAGCTAGTGAAATTACCGGGCAAAACGAGACTTAACATCTTATGTCTCAATGAGACGAGCGCAATTCTAGTGCTGCTCAGAATTTTTGAGTTTTTCAAAAATAATGAGCAGTACTGCATTGAAATGGACAGGATATCAATTACTATCAGCCGAATGTCCTGCTCGTCTTGTCCCGGTAACAATCACTTTAATATTGCAGAATACAAGTTAGGCAACGGGTATATTGCATTCATCTATTACCTTCTACTGGTAACAATCGCTTTAATTTAGCATACTACAAATAAGGCAAAGGATATATTGCATTCAGCCAACATAATATAATAGCTGATAGGTAACCATCGTTGAGGCTAACATAAGGCAATGGTTACTGCGTTCAGCCATAACATAGTAACTTGACAATTTAACAGACTTGAAATAATGTAATGGTTATATTGCACTCAGCTACATACGTATTATTTAATCTGTGATTCAGCCAGATTCGACCAGACTAACAACTGAATAGCCATTATATAATATTAAATAGTTATTGATTTTTTTCCAGTAGTTACATAATATAATCATCGTTTAAATTAAATGAGACTAACAAATAAGGCAAAGTTTACAAATGCTTTGCAAGACAAATATTGAGCATCTAGTAATATTTTTTGTATTATTTTTCTACCCTCAATCTTATCTTTGTGTGAACATATTATACTCTTTGACTTGCAGCTCAGCCCCGCATTGAGAAGACCCGTGAGGAAAGAATTCCACCCGCACACGATATACGATGCTGGCTGAATGATTTGATTGGTGATGGTGAGATTTTTTATGTTAACATGGATGAATCAATTGTTCACTTAAGCCTCGTCCCCACTAAGTCGGAGCGTCCTTTTTCTCGGTCCGCGTGAAGAGGCAGTCGGTGTACTTACTCCTCAACTAAGCTTTCTTAGATATCAGGATATTAATAAGAACTTTAGGCTAGAACTCTATATCTTAATATATATAAATTACGTGACACGTTGTTTGTCCGCGATGGACTCCTTAACTGATGAACGGATTTTAACGGGAATTACTTCATGGAGTGCAGTTTCGTCCAACTTAAGAGATAGGATAGTTTTTTCAATATTTGTTTTTTGTGGAAATATTTTCTATGAGAGAATTTTTTGACGTACGGTTTGACAGTGCTGCTGTGATGTATTTCGTTTCAACAACAGCGAGCATATTTTAGTAAATAATTCTTGATGTTACGAAATATTACTGACAAATTAATAAAAAAACACAATTTCTTTATTAAGTACATAACAACGTCTGTCGGGTCAGCAAGTTTTTGCCCTGTACTTTCCCCGGGGCGTAAAAAAGAATAGGGGAGTCCCAGGCCCATGGGTGTTGTAAGAGGCGACTAAGGGCTTTTTAGAAGTGGGAGAGTCACGCTGCCGTCTTATGACGTCAGCACAATCGGGCCAGACTCGTCCGGGTTAATTACCACACTCGCACAGAATACCGGCGTGAAGTAGCGGCCTAGTGCCGCTATGTTTCGCATAGGTTAGTGTCGAGGACCGGAGGCCATCCCTTACCCCCCCCCCCCCCCACAAATTATGAGAGCGGTCCGTAAAAAGATATTACCCCAGGAGGGTACCGGCTCTACCTGAGCCGGAGAATCCCTCCCCGAGCACCCTCGCTCGGGCCGCCCTTCTTATTCTGGGGTGCGCACAGAACCGCGCATGACCGAGGACAAACGAGGCAGTAACACCACGGCACCCCGCTCCACGCTCAACATGGACTATCAGGGGAATTCACTCCAATTTAATCGCCGTCCACCACCACCTTGAGACGGCGCAGCCGGCCTTGTGTTTCCTTACGGAGACGCAGATATCTCGACCTAGCGATACGTCATATTTAACGTACCCCGGGTACAAAATTGAGCACAACTGTATGTGTGTACGTTAGGGAGGATATCTGCTGTCGCCGTCTCGGCAATTTTGAGGGTAGGGTACGTTTAGACGACCGCGTCCGTATCTATGCGTGTGTCTACAGGTCCCATAGTGGTAACGCAGAAACCGATCATCTCATGGGCTGCGTTCAAGCGGCAATTGACGTCGTGCTTGCATAGATCCCCTCCGCTGAAATCGTGGTCTTGGGTGATTTCAACGGGCACAATGCCGAATGGCTTGGATCACGTACCACAGACTACGCAGGGCGATCTGTGCATAATTTTGCATTGGCGTATGGTCTGTCCCAATTGGTTGAGTCGCCAACGCGGCTCCCGGATCTGGATAGCCACATGCCGTCCTTATTAGATCTTCTGCTGACTACACATCCCGATGGTTACCAGGTCTTTGTCGACGCCCCTCTCGGAACGTCCGACCATTGCCTGGTCAGGAGTGTAGTGCCTATCCGACGCCAACGTCGCAGACCACCAGCGACCCGCCGCGTTTGGCACTACAAGTCAGCAGATTGGGATAGGATGCGTTCCTTTTTTGCATCCTACCCTTGGGGCAAGGTTTGTTTCCCTTCGGATGATCCTAGTGCATGGCGCATTGCAGTAGGCGATGTGATACTGCAGGGCATGGATATTTTTATACCAAGCTCTATAGTACCGAAACGTAAAGGATCCGAACTGCAAAGTTCTTAAGAGGAAATATAACCGTGCCTCCAGATTTTTAAGCGGCAAATCGCCCGTGCGAAATCTAAGCACGTCGTCAAAATCGGCGAGCAGCTTTCCAGTTACCCGACCGGAACACGCAAGTTCTGGTCGTTGTCGAGGGTCACCAGTTGATCAACGACCGACAGTACGGCTTTCGCCATGGACGGTCGGCAGGTGATCTTCTGGTATACCTAACACATAGATGGGCGGCGGCTATTGAAAGCAAGGGGGAAGGCCTGGCAGTTAGCCTGGATATAGCGAAGGCCTTTGATCGTATATGGCACAAGGCGCCAAAGCAAACATCATCATCATCAGCATCATTTGGGCTTCCCGAGAGCTTGTGCAAGTGGACCTCCAGCTTCCTCACTGGGCGTAGCATACAGGTCGTTGTCGACGGATATTGCTCGAACCCGAAGCCCGTGAATGCTGGAGTGCCCCAAGGCTGTGTGCTATCTCCTACGCTGTTTCTTCTGCATATCAATGATATGTTAGACACCTCCAACATGCATTGCTATGCAGATGACAGCACTGGTGATGCCGTATACACGGGCCATGCAGGTCTCTCTCGGGAAATCGTCGACCAGTGCCGGGAGAAACTTGTGTCTTCTATCGAGTCCTCTCTCGAGAAGGTCGCGGAATGGGGTAAATTGAACCTTGTCCAATTTAACCCCCAGAAGACTCAAGTTTGCGCGTTTACCACTAAAAAAACCCCATTTGTCGTATCACCGCTCTTCGAGAACACTTCTCTTAAAGCCGCGCCTAGTATTGGAATACTGGGTCTCGAAATCTCGAGCGATTGCCAATTCCGTGGTCATCTGGAGGGCAAAGCCAAATTGGCTTCGAAGAAGCTGGGCGTCATCAATAGAGCACGGCAATACTTCAAGCCGGCCCACGTTCTAGCGCTCTACAAAGCGCAGGTCCGGCCCCACATGGAGTATTGCTGTCATCTCTGGTCTGGTGCACCCCAGTATCTGGTCGATCCATTTGACCGCGTGCAACGTAGAGCAGCTCGAATTGTCGGGGACTCAGTGCTCTGTGAACGGCTGGATATCTTGGCGTTGCGTAGAGACGTCGCTTCATTGTGTGTCTTTTGGGGCGTACCGCATTTATCACGGGGAGTGTTCCGAAGAGCTGTTTAACCTGATTCCTGCCGCCGAATTTCACCTTCGCACGACACGCCACAAGTTAGGATATTATCCTCACCACCTGGATGTGTGGCGGTCCTCCACAGTGTGGTTTTTCAAGAAGCTTTCTCCCTCGTACTACAAAGCTGTGGAATGAGCTTCCTTGTGCGGTGTTTCCGGGACGATACGACTTGGGTACCTTCAAAAAAAGCGCGTACACCTTCCTTAAAGGCCGGCAACGCTCTTGTGATTCCTCTGGTGTTGCAAGAGAATGTGGGCGGCGGTGATCACTTAACACCAGGTGACCCGTACGCTCGTTTGTCCTCCTATTCCATAAAAAAAAAAGTATATATATATTCTATATACGCTTGGAGATTTGACGTAGGCATTACGTGAGAACCGGTCATGCAGGTCGGTGTTCTAGTTGTTCACATTTAGACGATTCCTAGAAAAAAAAGGTCTTTTGTGGAAACTTACAGGCTATTGCAGAGCGACGTACCGACGTGTACAAACCTATTTACCGCGCAAAATTTAACCGAATGTTCGGTCGAACATTCGTATTCGGTTGAAGCTACCTTCGTCGCATCTCTATATATAATAAATAAGGAAACAAAGGAAAAAACAATTACAACAAACAGTGCCTAACCATTATGCAATACTTTTATACATTTCTTGAATTCATTTTTAAAACATGGGTCAGACTGTCGAATTATTACTATGCCAGCTGTTTTAACTAAATTGTTGTAGGTGACAACTATTCTACACAAAGAGGGAGGGACCTGCCTAGATTCAATAGGCCTGAACACTAGCTTGTTCATAATATGTGACATAGACAATACAAATTATTAATAGTACGATTAATCTATGTCAGCCTCGTTGGGAGATATACAAATTTTTACTTTTTGTCGTTGTCAAATACACAAATGATTTAAGTTTTCTTTGGTGTTAATTAAGCCAATATTTATTTTTAAAATAATTCGACACGTGTTGGCGAGACAACACGTCCTGAGGATGCCTCGTGTAGAGGCGAAACACGTGTTTAATTATTTTAAAAACAAATATGGGCGGAATTAACACTAAAGAAAACTTAAATCATTTGTATAATTATGGATTTCCGCAAAGTCACGCCTAATTCAATAAAGTTGTCGAATACACTATCTAAATGTTTTATTGAGTACAAGTAAAAAATTAAATAGAGTGTATGAAATCTGATCTCAAATTGAATTTACGAATTGGATCAGTGTGTGAAATGGCACGCCAGGGCGACAACTTTAGAACATTTAATAATAGCTCTTAGTGGGGACACGGCCTTAACTGCTTACCCCGCAACCAAACAAGCGTGTAGTACCGACAGCATGTTTGGTACCGTATTGAGTTACTATTCACTATCTCGGGACGTCCGACAGAAGTGATTACTTAAACTAACCTAAGTTGCACTATTTAAAAGGTATAAAAAGGCATAATAGGCATTTATTTTCTCAAAATTGATTCCTTTAGAATTCTTTTTGATGTCATTTCTAATAACTACTAGATACTACTACCGCTTCGGAAACAAATGGCGCTCTGAGAAAGAAGAAGCGGCGCAAGAAACTCTCCCAGCATAATTTGCAATTATGCTGGCAATTATATTAAAGCATTTAATATTGAAATTGTTTAACTTAAGAAAAGCTTATATTAATATGTTAATGCAAGGAAAGGTAATGTAACTATTAGTTAGAGTGAGACAGGAGGAGCGTGCCTACCGATGCCGTATGCGTGAGAGAAAGGGAAGCCAAACAGACTCGCGCCGTAACGCGTTACGTTACGAAGCGGTTTAGCGGCCTCCCATGAAAAGTTATCACTTCAAAAAACATTAATAAAATAAACATATTTTTTTTATTTAGTTGCACAGAAGTCGAAGTACGACCGTGAAGACAAGTCCGGCATTGTCCGCGAGATGGCGCGAGTGCTCCGCGAGCGACCGGAGATCACCATTGACGCTCGGGAGATCTTAGACGAGAGTAATTATACATCCATCACTTATTTTAATTACTAAATAACTTAACCCTAGAGTATATGACTATTTGAAAACACGTTGTTTTTTATATGGCTTTACCATTTTAAATGAAATTACAAAAAATATACTTTCTTAATCAATGCAGTCTTGTATGGTTATATAAACTTAACGGAATACATATTTTTTTTTTCACTATGTATCATATACACTGTCGACAAACTATAATAGTTCATGGGAGTCCGTATCTACACAGTAAAGCGCTGGTGGTGGGGCCGCTCTGATTCTACCACCGTTGAGGTTGTTGTGCTCAGCGGTCAGTACGACGAGTTTTCGACTGTCAAACTCAAATTCAAATTCAAAAACTCTTTATTCATGTAGGTCACGGAAATGACACTTATGAATGTCAAAAAATAAAATAAAAATATTGTTTCTTAATGAATTTATCGCTACTTCGTAAAGGGTTGAGCTAATGAGAAGAAATAGCAAGAAACTCAATGCCACTCTTTTAAGTCAAGATTTACATTTTAATTGTTTTACAAATCAATTCAATTACAATATATGCAAAGTGACGCAACAAAAATACTCAAATCAATCACAATCAATCCACACATACCGTAAATAAAAAGAGGCATTATGTGAGCATTTCATAAAATAAAATATATAATAACTTTAACTTTAAAGAAAATAATAATAGAAAAAAAAACACATCAAGCAGACCTCCCGGTAACAAGATCATCCAGCCACCAGTCCCGGATATGGTGGGGTCTGGGAATTGGGATTATGCTTCGACGCACTGCTGAAAGTCCCTCCTCAATGCGATGATTACTCCCTAGTCTTGGGCCATCCATTGGCCATCCGTGGGGATTACCAGTAATCGGGTCCCCAAACGATCACAGTCCGTCCAAGGGACCTCCAAAAGGCCCATCCAAATGTCCTGAAGTTACGCAAGAACGTCCGTACTTCAAAAATTACTGACGAAGTAATTGGGACTCCTTTTTTATTTATTGGGTTTATTTATTTTTATTATAAATAAAAATATCTTTATTAATTAAGTATGAGTTTATCAAATTAATTATTATTACTTTTACTATCAATTATTTTAATATCATGCCATGAGTCAAAGAATATGTAATAATACAAGTAGGTACTTATGAGCTAAGCGCGTACATAAGTGCATACGTGTCGCATACACTCACAATGATTATGTTGTTTAACAGGGGTAGTCAAACGGTCGATCGGGATCGACAGGTCGATCGCGAGTGCTTTTTGAGTCGATCTCGAAAAAAAAATCCGGTATAATAAACTAAAATCGGTAATAACGTACCGTCTTATGAAAAGTATGCTCAGGACATGCAGTGTCAAGCTTCACATCCGAAGTCACTATTAAGTTAAGCTTAGAACTTTAGAACGCGTTTGTTTTGTAAGAACCAATAAACTCGCAATTTTGAATAATAATAGTGAGTTTTTTCATTGACATTTAAGAGCAGACCTACACTTACCTTGACTAAAAAAATGCATATTTTGCGCAAAACTAATGTCTATGTCATCGTGACACTCTACTTAGACGACAATCCTTCATCACACATACTTGAAGCCTCTCAGAGCCGATCGATCGTAGTCTAACAATTTTGAGGTAGATCGCCAGCAGTTCAAGCTTGAGCACCCCTGATGTATAATATGTTATTATGAAACACATCAACAACACATGACCAAAAAGCACATCGTTATAGAGATAAAAATGATTGTTGTACTTAACGATTTTTTTTAAATTGATGGATATTGTATGCTAATTTTACATAAAAAAATGTTTTTAGTGGCTTACGGTGAGGATTTATAAAGTCCGCATTGTCATGGCGGGTTAAACACGGTAACTTATTAAAATATAAATTTTGTAACTCAATTTACTTTTCCGTACCTGTAAAGGAAAAACCTGAAAAATAGAAATATATTTATTTACCAGAGGATAAATATATAGGATCACTTTGTTTTCCATCCGGCCGGCCCTTTATGGAAGAGAGGACAAACGAGCGTGATCACTTTACATCAGATGACCCGTAGGTCATCTGATGTAAAGTGATCACCGCCGCCCACATTCTCCTGCAGTACCAGAGGAATCACAAGAGCGCTGCCGGCCCTTTAAAAAAGTATACGCGCTTTTTTTGAAGGCACCCATGTCGTATCGTCCTGGAAAATCCGCACAAGGAAGTTAAGTCGTCGGCAGCTTCGTCGTAGGTGGAAGAAAGTTTCTTGAAAACCGTACTGTGGAGGACCGCTACACATCCAGATGGTGGGGATGATATCCTAATTTGTGGCGTTTCGACACCTTCGATCGAACACTTGAGGAAGAGAGGAATAAAAGCACACATAATAGTGTATTTGTAGATGGCGCGCGAGTTGAATGCAGAGTTCAGGAATGCGATAGTGATGTGACCTTGTTTATAATTGATGACCATAATCATGTGTGTGTCGATAAATTTAAACATTGCTTCAAGTAATCTCAAATTTTTGTTCTGCCTTTCTTCAACACACATGTCTGGAATACATTTTTCACCATTTCTCGTGCTTGGTTGAATAAAAACTCTTTTTTTTTGGAACGGAACCTGATGAACGGATCTTATCAGTAATTATTAAAAGTAAAAAAATAACTCGGGATCGCCTTTAGTATTAACGCGGCGACTACGGCACAGCACTAAACTGCAGGGGCACGAGACGAGACGTGCGGACAGCGAGGGGTGTTGCTTGCGTTCTTTGCCTCAGGCCCCGACTGCATTCAACTCGCGGGATATCCTGTACCTACTCGGAGCATCGCTCCAAGCATATTGTTGAAACTAAGTGCTAATATTGCGATATACTTGTTATAACAGTGGTGTCAGCTGTCACTGGAGACTTGGAGGGTGCGATCAAGGCTCCGGACTACGGCTACGTGATGACCAGAGTCATCAAGGATGCGTTGGAGAGAAGCGTGCCATTTGACGAGACAAAAGGGTGTAAGTGTGCAACGAAAAATTAACTTATTTTAAAAGCAGACAGCAGTCAACAATTGACGTTCTATACACATATATGTATATGGAAATATCATTCGCAGTCTGATAGCGGAACGGAAAAAGTGTGATTAAAGATAATGTAAGCACACTTTTATACTTAGTCATGTGTCAACTGTCACTGTTCGAATCGGTTCGTAAGTTAAGCTGAATGTATGTTTTACATTGCTGCTTATTGACCAATAATATTTTAATCAACTGGAGTAAATGCGGCAATGTAAAGATATAGCAATTGAGGCTTATTAAGGTGTAATTTGTGGCATGTTCCATATTTCGGCTTTGTTTTTATACGACGTGATTTGTCTATATGTATAAAACGTAATTGGATGTTGAAGATATAAGTAGTGATTAATATATAGGCTAAAAGGTAAATGAACGTTGAACAAACAAAAACTTGTTATTTCCACTGACAGTAGTGGCGAACACGGCTAAGTTGAGTTGGTAAGTTATTGTGGGGTGAAGTGCTTGCTTTTACAACAGGATCCCAGAACAGAAAATGTTCAAAACAAATGTAATACGAAATTCAAAAGAATTATTAAAAAACGTTTATGTGGTACCTAAAGGACTAATAAGATAAATGACTCTCTTAATGATACCACAGATTGGAAATGGAGCGACCTCTGTCGGGCTATATTATTTTTATAAGAAATTTTATAAAAAAAAGGAAACGCGCGTTGGCCAAAGATGCTTTAAAATAACTGTTGAAATATGGAAGTTTCGACGCCTATAATTTTCAATAATCTTTTTTTTTTTTTTTTAATTTTTTATGCCCATACAAGCCTAGATAATAATTAGACAATTAAATATAACTTTTTATTTTACACGACACTGTCAATCGAGGTAGTAATCGCCATTTTACGTTAGTATGGAAGAATGACCGACTAGGATCGGCAACACATCCTATATTGCAGATATTAAGCCATGCTTACAGCGTTTAATGGAGGATTTCTCTTCAAATCTATGTGAAGAAAACATTTTTCGAGTATTTTTATTTCGGAGGTGAGAATCCTAAATGAGGCATTCAATCGAACTATTGTTTATATGCAAAGGCATAAATAATCCCACAGTGGGAATATGTCGGAAGTAGTGTTAGTAGGGGGCCTCCCCATAAGATGGACCGATGATTTGGGATAAAGAATTTTTTGCCAATAACGAACAACCAACGGAGGTTCTTCTTGTAATGAGTATATTGAAAAATCATTTAAATATTCTTTTGTTATTGTATTTCAACTTGAGCTGATGGTCTTGTTACCAATGCTCTAAATAAATAAAACTTATTATTATTGTATATAATACAAAAACCGATGATCTGATCAAGATTGGAGTAGATTGGATGAGGACAGCGTAGTGGAGATCTTTGGGGGAGACCGTTGTCCAGCAGTGAAAGTCTTACGGCTGAAGTGATAAGTGATGGAAATATGCACTACCAGTGGGTGGCTCCTTTGCACAGGATGGTGGCTAGATTATGGGTACCACAACGGCGCCTATTTCTGTCGTGAAGCAGTAACTTATAAGCATTACTGTGTTTCGGTCTGAAGGGCGCCGTAGCTAGTGAAATTACTGGCCAAATGAGACTTTACATCTTATGTCTCAAGGTGTCTCAGAGTTTTTGGGTTTTTCAAGAATCCTGCGGCATTGCTGCATGGGCAGGGCGTTTCAATTGCCATCAGCTGAACGTCCTGCTTGTCCCGTCCCTTACTGTTATAAAAAAAACTGAACAACCCCATTGGCTTAGAGAGCAGGTTCACGGTCACAACATGATTTATATTATAATTTCTCAGTATCAACTTGTCTGTTACTTATTCTTTGATCAAGGTCCAACAGAGCTTCCGTCGGAGATCCGTCGGAAGGCCCAAGAAGCAGCATTCATCGCTGACCCCACCTGCTATTGTGAAGAGAAGAGTGAACTGAGGAATTTGGGTAACAATGATATTTATCAACTATTAGGATACTACCAGACAAAAAGCTGTTATGCGTTCGAGCGTTCCGCGTTCGCGTTCGTTGGAATTTATTACTGGTATTCACTATGTTGCAATATCGATACTGAAGATATATTGTAAGCGTAGACTTCAAATATACTAACATCCGATACAAACACCTGATATCTATTAATGTGTACGTTAGCTATTACCTTAGTATTAAAATATTAAGAAGCTAATGTCAATCAGAAACAAAATTCTCGAAAATATTTAATTTCCCTATACTACCGTTGTATACTACGAAAGGCGAAAGAATAACAAGAATACACAGGAAATTTATTGAAGTTGGCGTTACTTTGCGGAAATCCATAATTATACAAATGATTTGAGTTATTTTTAGTGTTAATTCCGTCAATATTTGTCTTTGAACAATTCGCCACGTGTTTCGACTCCGAGTCTCGTGCCAGATTTTGGCGAGACAACACGTCCTGAGGATGCCTCGTGTAGAGGCGAAACACGTGTCGAATTGTTTAAAGACAAATATTGGCGGAATTAACAGTAAAGAAAACTCAAATAATTTGTAGAATACACAGGAATAACCAGTACATGGAATTCACACTGCAGTCATTTTGATTACATTGCAAAAGTAGCATTCAAGGTCGGATCGCAATTTAACAAACATTTGCAAAAAAGGCTATGTATCGAAAGAGACAGAGTGTGTGTTTAACAAGCCAAGTGAAGGAGAAAAGACAATTTTAGCTGACTGTATCTGGACAAGGATATCGCAGAACACTAGAACGTGTGACCGCTTTCGGTCTGGCAGTGCCTTTATTTTTTTCGGAATACTTTATCTTTGCATACAAACAAAATCTATGAAGTTACTTGTTCAGTATTTTTAGTTTATTGGCCAAAACATATTTAAAAACATTACAATTCATTGCATTCTAAACGAACCTACCTATAAATCTTTTAAAGGGTTTGGTTTTAATAAGCCATTAGAAATAGTTTCTATAATAGTATTTTTGGGGAGGCCTTTGTTCAGCAGTGGACTTCTTCCGACTGATACGATGGCAAAATGTATATTTCATTGACTTCGAGTTGATATTTTAGGATGTTATCAATTGTCTTTGTCAATTGAACCTTACTTTAAGGCGATAAGGTATAATATGCATAAATAGATGTCTGTTACGATGAAGCGGACATTTTTCAGTGTAAATTTTGTATGGGATTGTGTATCATTTAAATACATCTATACTATTCTTAGTATTGGCTCTGCATTTCTATGCAGAGCCGGTTTATGGTTCATTGATCGGAGAAACGTATAACCTTAAGATAACGCATAACTTTTTCGTAGAAGATTTTAAATTACATATTCGGAATCTATATTTTTGTGACTTAAAAATACCAGTATATTCGCAATACCTATAATTCAGTCAATGACAATTCATACAATGAGCGGGCGCACCTTTATTACTTAGATACTTATACGTCTATATAAACTATGACAGCTGTGAACTAACCTCTACTTTGAGCAATTCACGGACACTAACAGTGTGTCATATAAAACAGTAGTAAGACTGTAACACTGTAAGAGATAGCTGGTCACGCAAACTAAACTAATATTCGTGGCTTTTTTATTGGTTGTCTAACAGCTTGGGACTCTATGTAGACATAAAAATTATCTAAGCTAATTTATATGGCATATTATTGCCGGGTCAGCACTTGCATTATAATACATATATCGATGTTTGAACTAGAACTGTTAACTGATGAAGAGAAAAGCAAGATGATGCCGTCTGAGTGGCGCACGCTGGAGGAGATGCGTCGCTGCAAATGTGACCCTGGACTCAGACCATCTCCAGTAACTGGTATTTGTAACAAATAAAAAATTATTGAAGTAGGCGTTTTACTTTGCGGAAATCCATAATTACCCAAATGTTTTGAGTTTTCTTTAGTGTTAATTCCTACAATATTTGTCTTGTAAACAATTCGACACGTGTTTCGCCTCTACACGAGGCATCCTCAAGACATGTTGACTCGCCGAAATCTGGCACAAGACTGAATCAAATATTATTTTTTTTTGGACAGGAGGAAAATTAATTTACGTATTGAAGGCCCCGAAACGGGGCCCATATGTCGGACTCGAGTGTCCGGGTAAGCAGACACCCCCTACCGACTAAAAACCTCCTCTATTCTGTTAGCCCTGAAGGCTTTTACAGCGACATAGGACGTGGGCCGTGGAGGCCGCAAAGACTACGCAACAACAGTCGCGGGGCGTCTCCTAAGGAGACTCGAACCTCAGACCGGCTGTGTGCTTGTGGGATGAAGCCGGAAACCGCTCTTATATACTCTCGTCCCATGAAATGACGCGCTGTGATTACCCCCGGAAGAGATGCGTAACAATGGTGAAGGGCCCAAAATTTGTTTGTTCATTCAACTATGTAAACATGTTATTTTTGTGGTTTATTATTTCTAAACTAACTTAATTATGCAAGCGTTGACAGGTTTGTCTAGAGTCTAATTTATGGTTGTATGAAGGTCGAACTGCCTCGAAATTATAAGCAAATTTTTTTTATATAGAGGGGGCAAGAGGCTTACGTGAAGGGGATTGGTAAGCCAACCACCCATGAACATCCACAAGACCAGGAGTCTAGAGACACGTTACCGGCCTTTAAGGTGGGAGTATGCTCTATTCTTGAAGGTCCCTAAGTCATATCGGTTCGGGAAAACAGCAGCCGGTAATTGATTCCACAAAGTGGCTGTGTGCGGCAAGAACTTTCTTGCAAAACGCGTGGTTCTGGAATACCAGACGTCAACGTGATGCGGGTGGTTTTTAGTGTCAGCTCGAACAGCTCCTCTCCTTCCCAATGATAAATGCAGAGAGAACCCACATCGCTACGCAACGTGATTGCCAATCTCATCTGGGAGGTAAAGCTAAATTGAGTTCTAGTCAGGGTCACAAATAAACATATTTTATCGCTCTACATTGCGCTGGTCCGGCCATATAATCAGGTTGTTCTCGTCTCTGGTGCACCTCAGTATCAGCTCGAACCATTTGACCGCGTGCAACGCAGAGCTGCTTGAATTATCGGGGACCCAGTGCTCTAAAAACGGCTAGACCACTTGGCGTTGCGTAGAGACATCGCTTCGTTGTGTGTCTTCTACCACATTTATTACGGAGAGTGTTCGAAGAGCTAATTGACCTGATCGACCATCGCACGACACGCCACAAATTTCATCCCCAACATCTTGATGTGTGGCGTTAAGGTATGGAATAAGCTTCCTTGTTTCCAGGACGATACGACATGGGTACCTTCATAAAAAGCGCGTACACTTTTCTAAAAGGCCAGCAATGCTCCTATGATTCCCTTGCTGTTGCAAGAAAATGTGGGCGCTGGTGATCACTTTATATCAAATGACCCGTGCACTCGTTTGTCCTTCATAACAAAAAACTCGTATTTCACAGTTTATTGGTTTTAATTATTTATTATAATACTAGTAAATGCAATTAAAGTTTTTATATTCTTTATCTGCTGCAGATTTGACAACTGAACCGAGCCTCATAGAAGAAACCATAGAGGAGGAGGAAGAATTACCTTAGACCAAGAATCAACTTAGACAAAATATTATGCTGTTCAACGATATTCCATAAGCAGGACCAGAGAATATATTTACTCAGATCTTTTGGCAAGACGCGTAAGCACGGCTTTCACCAGTGACACTTTAAACTTAGTTTAATAAAATGTAAATTAGTTCAAAGGCCAGTTTGAATCTTGATTAAAGACAAAGCGATTTCACCAATACATTTTAAGCGCGTTCACGAAATCAGAAGGAGATGTCATACGCAACAGAACGTATCAAATAGCTGTTGAAACTTATCATTACCTGATAATATTATCAAACATTTCCAAAGAAATATTGCTGCATTATGAAATTTAATACGTACATGTTAGGTAATACCTTTGTACCACATAAAAAATAGATGCCTCCGTACCATGTTACGTTACTTCTACATTGCTGACTAAAAATGTCAACAAAAACGTCATTCTCTCGACGGAAACCTAAAAATTAAAAAAAATAATCGCTGAGAAATTGGACAACACAAATGAAGACGGACTCTTGATACACTTGGAACGTACTAAAGAATCAAGCAATTGTTAATGTATAGCAATTTTTTTGACCGGATTAGTTATTTATTGTATTAATGTTTAATTAGATTGCATAAACTTTGTTTATCAAAATAAAATTAAGCAGATACCTATAATACGTTCAAGTATGTTAAATGCAGAATGTCAGACACCATCCCTGCCCGTTGGAGTTAATAAACTGACGCGCTTGAGTATTTCTTGGTCACGATATTTTTTTTGCATTTTCAAATATCGGTCACAACTTTTCGTCACGTTCAAATCGTCAGTCTTTTGAACAGGAGCTACAATAGAGTTCACTTGTCTCAGTGAAGCGCTGTATAAGATTTTTTCCTATTTTCTACCTCTTCGTATGGCCACCCCCACCGTACAAACCGGCAGATAAATATTTTCCGTTATCAAAAAATACGTAGCGTGCATATGCTATTAATATCTGAAGCGCTTGAGTATTTCTTTCTGTTTTTTTAAACTGTAGTACACACTCCGCCCACCAGTGAAAGGGTACACATCACATAAAGTAAATCTCTATTTTGTCTCTTGGGCTCCCCTACAATTATATAAATTGACATTATTTTATCAAATGCTTTTCACTTTGTCAGGCTATCCAGCAGATAAATAGCCTATTCGTAAATTTACTTGTAGGTACATTTAGAAAAAGCCCCTTATTATATACCATGACATTAGGCATTAGTTACTTTAAAAACAGTTTTTTAACATACTCTGTCTTTTATGGTGTGTTTCCTTCGAACATTTTACAGGCAAATCATTGATTTGCCTTGACCGTTTTATTAAAGCGTTTATGTTTAAGATTTCTTCCAATATAAAAAACTCTATTTAAAAGAATTGATGTCGATGGCTCTGCTCCTGCAGCTGTCCTGAGACTGGGACCCGATTTCACCACTGACACTTCAAACCGAGTTTAATAAAACTCAGTTTTAAGTAAACTAGTTTGAATGCCAGTCTTGATCTCGATTAAACACAAAGCAATTTCACCAATACTTTTAAGCGTTTTGACGTAAACTGAGTTTACAAGTAATAAATATTAGAATGTATGTAATAAATATGTAATGTTTCTATTACGATAACGACAGCAACAGCTCTTGAATGCGATCAAATATGTTGAACGTCCAAAATTCAGCGGTCAGCATTTAACAACTCACTATGGCGTACGGCAATTAAACGTGTTTAGGCTAAAACTGCGTTTAGTTTGTGTTGGTGAAATCCGAATTGAATTCTCGTTTACAGGTGTAAGCTTAGTTCAAAGCATTCTGATCGCGTTCTACTTCATTGGTGAAATTGGGACTTATGGAATATCCTTACGCCTGTAATATTACTGTTGGAATTAAAAAAACATACCATTGAGAGTGTATAGATTTATATACATTTTATACATAATTGTGTAGAAACATCGAATAAATTGTCTTAACTAATACAAGTTGGTTTTATTTTGTACTAATTCGTGCATTACAGTGAAGTTAATAAGCCGAGTCAATACAGAAAACAATTAAAATGGCGTCACTTGTCATTCTGTGACATTTCTTCGAGCTTGTTAAGTACTCTGAGGTTTTACAACAACAAAGCTTTGGACAACCGATCCAACGGTTATTAATAGTTAAAACAGTTTTCTGTCTATTATTTTATATCTGAGTGAAAACGGTAAGAAGCGTTTTATTAAAGGTAGAAAAAAACCGAACAGTTTCAACAAGTTCAGTTTCCAAGCCTTAATTGCAAAGCATTGACAACTGAGTGACAGCTGTCAAAATGGTTTTTACGAATTTCATCCTCTATACAGATTCTCTTGGTTTGAACTGTGGCTACTTTAACATAGTATTTTTGTCAGGTTTGACTTTAGAAGCCTTAGCGTTGCATTTGTTAATGGCGTCAATATAAGTATTGATGCCTTTTCAATAGACACAGATACAGAATAATATTTATAGCGACAGAACGATACTTAATCTGATATGATAATTTTTATTTTTGGTCTACAAATACTTGATACTTAAGAATTAAACAGATATGTTAGCTAAAGAGATATGTGCATAGAGAAATACTGAAAACAATTAGTAGAAGGACGGGTGATGTTCTCGTGGTAGTGTTGCAAGCGTCTGCGTCGTTACAGCTTTGAAGACAGCCGTGGACGTATCTAAAATATAAAACATCATAATCAGAATTTGTAGGTTTCGTGTCTAAGACTGAGATCTATAGAGCTTACTCAGACTTTACTTACATAAAACTCAGCTGAGTTCAAGCCACTGACCTGTATAAATACCACTGGACAGGCTGTTCCACATGTTTGACAGCAAATTTTTAGTGCCTATTTGAAGCGCCACTCGCCAGCGTTTAGAGAATTAATTTTGACGTATAATACAAATGGCTGCGAGAGAAGCGTTATAGTACTCTGAAGTATTATTGCATTTTGAATTAATTTCGGTCGTTTTCCGTATTATTTATACTTCAGGAATCAACGTCATAAAGTACACATTTTTTTATAAATAGTTTTCCTATCGATGTTTGTGTAGTTGAGGTTGTAGTTTTAGTAGACTCTCACTATGACCAACAGCGCCAAAAAGGTGAATATCATACAGACACAAAAGCATTTGACAGCCGCTAGCCCAGTGGTCAATAATAGAAGTTAGTGAGCTTGATCTTTGATTTGGTATTTATAATCATTAGACAGCTGAGATTATGCTGAGTTTAAGCTAAGACAGCCCAAAAGAAGGGTCGAGAGCGCGATTCATTATACACAGTACATTGTCGATTATTATTAAACAAACTATTACAATAGAAAGTATACTAAATTAAAACAGTATCCAAAACTTATTAAATTATTAGTTTTATTGAAATAAGTGTGTCTTCTACCGCATTTATCATGGGGAGTGTTCCGAAGAGCTGTTTTGCCTGATTCCTGCCGCCGATTTCCACCTTCGCACGACACGCCACAAATTAGTATATCATCACCACCACCACATAGATGTGTGGCGATCCTCCACAGTGCGGTTTTCAAGGAGCTTTTTTCCACAAAGTTGTAAAATAAGCTTCCTTGTGCGGTGTTTCCGGGACGATACCACATGGGTACCATAAAAAACGCGGGTACTTCCTTAAAGCCGGCAACGCTCCTATGATTCCTTTGGTGTTGCAAGAGAATGTGGGCGGCGGTGATCACTTAACACCAGGTGACCCGTACGCTCCTATGTCCTCCTTTTCCATAAAAAAAAGTGGAAATCGATGAATGATCTATGCGAAATACGGACTTGTTAACTTATTTGTTATGAGCAACTGAACGCATTCCATGCGTGAGAGCAGACATTGTTATTATATGGGTATTTTAA